>NC_056733.1:1638789951-1638894951 GCF_019279795.1 Protopterus annectens | reverse complement strand
ACTGAAATTAGAACTCCCACCTAACTAGTTATTTGTACTATAGTGTTACACAGCTACTGAATGCACCACAGAGCTTATGAGGCTGAAGTCTGATGAAAGGCACTTCTAAGGTGACTGATATCTGCTGCAGGACTGCTAAAGTAGGGAAAGGGGAAGTGCACTGGTTTTGAATGATCCCAAAAGCTTTAACGTGTAAACACACACATGAGCGCACACACACACACACACACACACACACACACACACACACACACACACACACACACACTTTTACATTTGCCAGGACTGCGATTAGGACTCCTACCTAATTAGGTATTTGTACTACAGTACTACACAATTATCGCACATGCCACAGAGCTTACAGGGCTGAGGTTTGACGAAAGGGACATCTAGGTGACAGTCATCTTCAGGACTGCTAAAGTAGGGCAATGGGAAGTACACTGAGTGGGGAAGGCCTGTTCATTCCTAGATCTGACTGACACATTCCGAGATCCTACTGACATGTCTCTAAGTGTATGAGCATGCCCAGTGTGACCTTCTATAGTACATGTGGGACTCCACTCCAGGGATTGTTGTACTCCAGTCTGGTTTCTGTTGCTGCAAGATATCTGGAGATAGCCTATCAAAATGGGGAGACAATGGGCCACTGTGATTGTGACTATTTCTCTCAGGAATTAATAGGTTGGTAGGGTTACAGGGCTTGTTTTAGCAGACATCTGACATATATGCTGTTTGACACTGTCATGTATTGTTTCAGTACCTTGTGACATACCTCCTCAGATCATCACATTGATTTACCAGAGGAATACAGGGTGGATGATGCACACACCAGGATTATTGGCCAAATGCTATGCATTCTTGCACAATCCAGCCTGTTGAGAAGTGTGTCTGCAAGCCATTGACTGCTGGTGCTGTGGAAACGGTCCGGCACCTTGGTGATATATTACAATGGTGAAATATCTGTGCATTTCTGTTCTGGCCTGATCTGATTTCCAGTCCACAGTTGGGTAATATAAGTCAGACTGGATAAGGGTGACAGGCAGACTCCAGATAGATTTGTAGGGGATAAGATATGTGGGTGTGTGTGTCCTGGGTCAGATATGTTTACCTATAGCTATCAGTACTTTGCATAGGGGTCTGCTCAATGGCTGACTGCATTTGGAGGGTCTTGTGTGTGTCAGACTGTTTGACCAGCCTGGAGGTGTGTGTTTGTCTCACAGACTTGTATGCCCCACCTCATTGTGCTAGGATGGCCACATTTTGGGGTCAGGATGTTGCACAGGATGAGTAATCAGGGAAGGGTGTGTTACTCCCCATGGCTGTGGGCCAGGATTCTGTGGGTGCAGACATGTCAGCATCTTCCAGGGTTAGGACTGCCCGGAATGAGTGCATTCCCATGTTTAGACTCCTAGGCCTGCCTGTCGACTATACAGAGTATCACAGAATGTCCACATCCATTACTCATATATCTTGTTGGTTACTCAAACAAGTGTGGTTTTCAAAGAAAAGTCTTTTGCAAGTCACTCAGGGTTGAAGTCAGATATTACTGACAGTTGACATTGCAGTTTCAGACTTCATACCCATCAGACATTCTATGCTACTACAATCATTCCACCAACTTTATAACATTATTAGAGCAGTATTTCAAAGGTGTCCTTCTCTTTGGACCTTTTTCATCAGATTATTCATGGCTTTGTCCAGATTTTTGGCTCTCTGACACTGGCAGGTTTTCTCCTAGCAGTTAGCAGCATGGCCTTTCTTTGCATTTTGTAGACTGAGTTATGTTGGTGTTATGGACCTCATTGCACTCCCTAACACGGCACTGTGGGTGAGGCATGGGCATTTGCCACAGGCCTGTAGGACAGATGTGACAGATGCAGGATGTCTGTAGCAGGGCAGTGCATTTTGATGATCATATGTTCCCAGGCTGATGGCAGTGGACAACTCTGGGATGGTACCAGTAAGTTGATTGAGGGTGTTACTGAAAATTGCTTTCTGTTTGTATTGAGCCATCACTCTAGTTGACAGCTGGATGCTGCTTAAGGCTAGGGACATGTTACTGCATTTCTATTGAGCTATGGGGGTATGACACATCTGTACACAATACACATTTGCAGAGACTGTCCTGATATTTGCTTAACATTTTGGTCCCATTTAGCATAGTGGGGTGCCCTATCTTTGAGTCTACAGGCATAACAGTATCGACCACAGGTCAGATTGTTCTGGCATAAACATTTGCAGTTTCAGACTTCTTGCCTTTCAAAGCCATACTGCCACTGCCAGACCTGCTGCGATGTCACTGTGTAAAAGTCTGTAGGTGGGGATTTCATGGATGTCACCATGTGGGGCCCCTTGGCAGACATTTCTGTAAGGTTTTCTACAGCTGATCTGCTTGATGAGGCTGGGGTAGGTATGGGACCCCCACTTTGACATCCATGCATGTGACCTATGACTCCCCAGTTATTTGGCTCACCACATATACTGCAGTCGTACTTGTCAACTAGGGTGGTACAGCATGGTGTGGGTAGAGGTCAGTACTGGAGATACACTTCCTGCTGTTCCACAGAGCTGTCAGTTGTCTGCTGCTATCCCAGTAAGCCATCCCATTCCCTTGCATGCTTGAATCAATACCATAGATATGCTATCAGAACATTCCACTCCATTCATTTATTTTGTTAAAGCGACTGACTTACCTTGTGCCTGAGGCTGTTGTAAGGATGGTGCTTGAGGGCTGACTGTCGGATGCATGCACTATACTGCCTATACATGGTAAGGTATAGGTTGTGTGATGTTTGGCTTTCACTTTACTGTGTGTGCATGTCAGAGAGAGAGATCAGTCCCTCGGCCCTACAGTGTCAGTGTATGTGCTATGTGTTGCCTCTGCCAAGGACAGGGCATACTGGGCACACCTCTGTCTGCCCACATGGGCAGTCTCAGGATGTTCCTCCTCCAAGTCCCTCTGTGCCTGTGGAGACCTTGGCAATGATGGGGGACTGTGTGGCCCTTCCCAATTTTGTTCTTGCTGCAGCTGTTTGGCAAGGATCATTTTGTGTAGCATGGCACATACTATGAACATGTGTGCACATGTGGCTGGAGAGTACTGCAAGGCTTCACCAGATTTGTCAAGGCAGTGGAACCGTGACTTGAGCATCCCAAACACGCACTCTTTAATGGTCCTGGTTTGGGCATCTGCCTCATTATGACATTCTTGTGTGGGTGTTTGTGCATTTCTGATGGGTGTCATCATCCACAGCTCCAGTGAGTAGCTAGTAGCCCCCCACCAGATGGCCAAATGGGATGTCACAAGTGGTAAATGCCCGGTACAGCTATGACGAATGCCAGATGTGGGAGTCGTGATACCTTCCAGGGCTGCCACCACACACATTCATGATAATGCCCTAGGCAATGCACATGACCTGGCAGTTGATGGAGTGGAACCCCTTGCGGTTTAGGTAGATCCTACCCTGGTCACCAACCAGGTGGTGCTTTAATGTGGATGTGTATGCAGTGTATGGCACCAAGTACCTCCGGTTATTCTGCTACATGGTGGAAGAGGCTTATATTGCTGGCCCTCTCCTCATGGGTGCTGGGGAAGTAAATGTGCTCAATGGCATGTGGTCACATGGCATCCAGGAACTAGTGGAGTATCCTGAATGCAGACAACTGTGAGACTGCCATGGTATCCCCAGCTGGTCTTTGGAAAGTACCTGTAGCTAGTTTTCTTAAGGCTACACATACCTTGGCATCCACTGGGATGGGTTCCCCTCTGTTGGTTCTGGGTTTGAGGTGAGGCCAGCCCAGCTCATCAAGTTGCTGAAGTATGTCCCTGTCCACACTGTAGCACTCTACTATCTCCAGATCATGTAGCCCCTGGTAGGTTACCCTGGGTTTGAACACTCTTCTCCTTCTCCTCGGTCTGAGTTGGTTGTCAGCATTATTCTCCTCACCACCCTCAGTCTCTAGCACATACTGATAGATCAGAGCAACAGCAGCCCCTAACATGTTTTGTTAGATTTGTCAGTTTAAAATTCCCCCGAATGTGTACACCAGTGGTGTGGAGTTTGTGAATAAAAACAGACTGAAAGGTATTTGTATAGTTTATAGTAATGTGCTGGGCTGCTGCCTGTGTAATTGGCTGATTTTGATACATTCCACCTGCCAGCTATGGTAGTTCTCCTTGATTGCCTTCCTTTTGCTGTTTCCCCTTACCATTTCCTCCTCGTTTAAGCCCTGATGTGCATATTCCCGATGCTCAAATGTAAACAGTTCTGTTATTCCCTGTGTTTTTTTTTCTTTAGGCCTGGTGCATGCTGCCCACACCTGTTTAGCAAAAGTAAACACTTTTAAGCAGAACTGGCCATCCCTGGATGTGAACATGCTCTGCTTTTCATGGAATAAGACAATACAGCCTCACACACACCTCCTTCCTTAGCTGTGCATAGCTAAGGGCACACAAGGGCCACTGAGCTCCAATGTGCTTACAGCAAGCACGACACACCCCCTTTTTATGTTTGCTGCTTCTCCTGTCTACACAGCGGCGTTAGAGCACCAACATGGTTAGGTATAGTCTGACACTTAGAAGAAATTTGTGATTCAGTATAAATCCCCTCATTTGCATACACCACTGCTGTACTCCATAGTTACCAGACTTAGGCTGGGCCTTTCCCCTTAGCAACCACTATTCCCTGGCATTGTTTTCATTCTGCATGCCATTGACTATAATGGCAAAATGTATATTTTGTAAAAATTGATTTTTCCCTTTTTTTTTTTTTTTTATTTTCGGCACAATCCCTTTTGCGTGCCACTGCCCTATGCTTAAACAGCTGAGATCAGACAAAAACAAAACATTTTATTTTAAAAAATTAAAATTATTTTTCATGCCACTGGCCATATATTTGGCCATTAGCATACCTACTAAATATAATACATGCTTTCTTTCGAGTTGTCATCCCTCCGTTTTCTCATTTTCAGAAATGTATCCAGCTAGTAACTGAATACATTTATTCAGGTTACATTATTCCTGCACAGACACCTGCCTGATTGCTGAATCACTAATTCACCTCATTTGCATGGTTTTCACCAGCAAATGAGGTAATTAGTATAAGGCAGTGGTGTCCGTGCAGGAATAGTTTAGGAGCACTCATGCACATCACAGGAGCCCTTTGCTGAATCCCTCGGCAGCCATGTTCCATGCAGCAGCTGATGCACTATTCCTACACTGCATGTAGGGTTTAATGATCCCGGGGATTGTTTACACCTCACCTATAGAGGTCTTGTACAAGGTCCATTCAGACTCTTCATCTTCTGTGTTTCCCAGTGTATTGAAAAAATAACTATTTTGTGAATAAGTTTCGAACTGATTCCACACAGAAGCAATGGCTAAGCATGTCCTGAGCAACCTCACTATATGTATGGGCTGTATAGGACTTTTCTGCCATTGCTTCAGTTGTTTTTCTCATCTTACCACTGAGTGGTGATCAGTTGTCTGCTAAGCAACTCTCCTGATCTAAATGTCCATAATGATTGGCCTTATATCCGATTTGATTTGACTATTAAGTTGATCATTTAGCTTTTGCTAATGGCACTGTAGTACCAAGTAAACGTATGAGCATCCTTGTGTTCTAACATAATGGTTAATAGGAGTTCATTACTAGCACAAAAGGTTGTAGTTTAGGTGGGGGGAATTATTCGGGGGGGGGGGGTGAATACAATGGCAAGTCCAGTGATGTTTAAGAGACTCTTTGGTGGCTGTCCTAAATTGTCTGGGATGCTTGAGGGTCCTTATTTCAAGAGGGAGTTTATTCCAAGCAATGGAGGAATGGTAGCTGTATATATTACATCTAGATTTGGTCTTGGGTTTATAGATATGTAATAGGTCTTTGGTAGAGCTCTGGAGAAGTCTAGTAGGAGAATCTGTGGTTTTTGCTGCAAGTGGATTCTTCCCAAGTAGATGATCCAGTCTGGAAAACAAACTAATAACTGCCATTGAGATGAAAAATACACCAAGGATGAAGAGGCCAGATGCAATGTTCATTACTGCCATGAGATGGTATTATGGCAACATGCACTGAAAATTGATCGCTTCTTGCAAAACAGGTATTCAATCTGCATTAATGTTCAGAGGCATGAACTCTCCAAAACTAATTTAATTTATATTTTTTATGATGTGTTGACCAGGGTAATGTGTTCATTCACAGTAAACCTACTTCAGATACAGGCCAGGTGTACAGCACAATTATATATACAATGAGCTAGCAGGATGAGTTTGCAGCTTGGGTCCATGCTATGTTTTTTAAAATCAAAAAGCCATCATTCATATAATTGAATATTCATTGATTATTCTTATAGCATACATATACATCTTTAATAGATATAATACGGAACATATGTAGAAAAGAATGTATACACACCATTTTTACAAAGAGGTTCACAACTGATTTAGCTGGACCCTCTGTATGTAGCAGTACTAGCCAGTAAAGCAGTCTCTCCGAATGGGATCACAGCTATGAGTAACAGTAAAATATTGTCTCTGAAACAAGACTGACAGTGTATTGGATATGACATTTGAGCTGCATCATTAAATGCAAGAAATGTAGGTTTAACAGACATATCATAGCAAAGGGGCAGAGGCCTGCCAGCCATCAAGACATGCAGGTGACACACCAGTTGTTGGCAACATTTGGGGTCTGATAACTGCCTTGTCGCCAGGGTCAGATTTGTTTCTATACGTCACAGATTCTGACTCAAGAATTATTCCTTCTGCAAGCACTGTGACATGAACATTGCCCTGCATATTTGGAGAAACTGAAGATGGGGAGTATTAATGGACCCTGTTTAAGAGCAGTAGTTGAAGCACAGACAAGATGTTGTGACTGAAAAGCAGTCTGCCTTGTCAGGATGGTAATGTTAGAACCTAGTGGGGGGCACAAGCGTTGCAGAAAGCAATGAAGTTAAAGAAAAAAGGCAAGACTGTAATCAGTAACTTGGAAAGGCAGGGCAATTTAGTCTTAAGTTGGCTGAAATGGACAATTAGCAGCAGAGTTAGAGAACAGTGACAGCTGTAAACAGAAAGTCTTGGTGTATCCTCCAAAGAATTGGTTTCAGGAACAAAGAGGTAATGCTTTCACTGTACAGTGCCCTAGTCTGACCAAACCTTGAGTACTGTGTGTATTGATGGCTAGTCGCTGCAACTTAACTCTTACAGCCAGCGATGCATTCTGGTATGACTTTAGTGCATATTTCTCCTGTATGTTAATTATTACTACTTTATTAAACCTATAGGTAGCTACTATTATACAGAAGGTATAATAGTACCACAAATCCATAATAATTCTAAACTAAAGAATTGAGCCAGAAATGTTCACTTCACAGTGGCCATACGAGGGATATTACCTATGCCAGAGTCTGTGGCATACAAAAACCAGTCAGACCCTGGAGACAGGGAAGGTATCAAACCCTAATATTAACAGCAACTAATGTTCCAGAAATAAAAGGTGTGAAGTTATACACATTCCAAGGTGTAAAAAGGATGAGAAGGTGAGTTGTAGGATAACATTTACTTCAGTATCAAGCTGTAGATACTATAAAGAAGTGGTACTGTGGGATAAGAAAGGGGGGTGCAATTCATTAAAGATAAAACACAAAAAGATAGGTCTGTGAAGAGGTAGAAGAAATAGCAAAATTTAGTTAGACATGGGGAAGGTTTTGAAACAACATTGCAATAAGTTTAAGACAGAATGCAGAACTAGCAGCTAGCCATATTTTAACACGAGATCCTTCTCCATCCCATTACACATCTTCTTTATTTAGTGCTACACTGAAAGGATGAATGGGATTGCTGTGCCTCTGGGAACTTTGCAGTGCCCTAGCCTATCACTGTTGTGCCCACTATCTACTTAGTATTGGATTCTGTGAGGTTTGTGCCATAATGTGATATGCATATGGCACAATGGAAACCAGACAAAATGCAAACGGCTTTATAAAGTACATATTTAGCATTAAAATAAAAAGATAATAATAAATCTCAATACTGAAAACTCAAAATTTATAGTTCAAGTGTGATTACTACTGCTTGAAAGAGTTTCTGCAGGAAGCAAGCCCCTCCACAAAATATGTTTTTTTTTCCCAGCTCTTCAGGCTCTTCTTATGCTGTTGTTGCACAGTTTAAAATAACAGAAATTCAAAAACTTATTTTGTGAAATAAACATTTGGACTTTTTACAGATTTTTTTAGTTTAATTTTTGAGGTTCTACTATTCAAGATTTCACATATTGATTATGTGTATTGAAACCACAAACAACCACAGAAGCACCACTTTCATAAACTCTTTAATTTCACTGTTGCCACACATGGTGCAGTTGTTGAGCTCAGCATACTGCAGGGTACGACCATCAAAATAGAAGAAGGAAAGGCTTTCCCAGATATTATAATTATTTCACAATTATGCTGAGGATGGTAGCTAGACAAGCTTAATGGAGTGGGTGCTGGGAATACATCTACTATACAACTGAATGCTTGTATAGCTATGATTATGTGTGTGAAGATGGGAAGGCTGGAAATCCTAAACAAATGCTGCATCTTAAAAATGCACTGGAAGAAAGGATAAAGAGGTCTAGTATGGACATGAGCTTTGTTTTAAAATGACAGCAGAGGTCAAGGGGGTTCATCTACCTTAGACAAGAGTAAAAGTTAAAATAATATAATGACTCAGGTAGTGTTATCATTTGTACCTACAGGAGAGAGATCAGATGCACTCTACTATTGAGAAAAGCCTTGTGTTAACATTATAATTTGGATGAGGATGAGAAAGGTATTCTAATAATTCTCCAGCTTTCAAAAGCATGACACTAAGGCAGATAGACGTCCTTAACTTTGACTGCTACCAGAAGCATGATGATAAGGAAAGGGTGGAAGAGAAAGAGTTCTACCATAGACACAAGCATAACTGTGTAATGGGAACCATCATATATCATATTATTGTGTATAATTCTATCTTTAGGTGAGCATGACACTCCTTGTCATAACTGACAGCACAACTCAAGAAACCTGATCCTGCAGTTAGGGATCTGGGAACCTATGTCAACAGTGAACTGTCCTTTGCTCAGGATCTATCCACTGTTAAAACAAAGTCTTGTTTTCTTTGCACAACTTATATATAAAGGTATTGTATCCAGCTCTAGAGATGCAACAGCATCACTGTACTTGGCAGTCATTAGGCTGATCATTGAGTATAATTTCCCTTTCAGTATGTACTTGTCCAAACACTTGTCACAACTGGAATGACCGCAACAATTTATCATTAAAAAAATCAGGTTCCTAAATCATAAAAAGCTATGCAGGGCATTACAAAGCTTTGTCCCTCTTTTCAGTACCATACAGGCCTATACTTTCCATAATTAACTGAGCCATTGTAATGCGTCATAGTTAGAGATGTTTTGTACTTTCACTCATTTCTGCACTAAGATGCCCTTTATTCTTGTAAACATAGCTTCAGCACTTTCACTATGGTCCTGATAGAAATACAGAAGTTTCTGTAGTATTCTGTGAGTTTGATTGAAGAACTGAATAACCGGATGAACATTTTTTGGATTCTTTTACTGGCTGCATCTTTTCTCAGTGAGAAATAGGAAGAGCCAAGTTCTTGCAGAAGAAGCTCGTCTGAATGAGGTGCAAGTACATTCATTACAATTCTCTCAAATGTTGTGTTCCCACAGCTGCATTTTGAAGCCACAGTAGAGTCAGGGAAAACTGTCTGAGCCAGCTTACCTCCACAGTCCATGGATACATAGAAGTTTTCATGTTTTACACCAGCTGAAATGCTATCACTTCACCCACTGTCACTTTGGAGGCTTCAGTAGTTGCAGTATGTAGCTGAATAAACTTTGTCATCACAAAGTTCTGCTTCTGGAGCTAAAGGCTTTGCTAATGTTTGTCTGACATCTGGTGGCTTTTCAGTGTTCTTTCTCCATCCCTCTTAAGAGTGAACATTGTTCCATGGGACATGCACTTAGCCATGGAATAAGAATTTGGAACAAAATACACCTATAGATAACATTGCCTTTTTATAAGTGCAAAATCCTTTTGAATTTATAGGAGATATGATGCTGCTTCCATCCTCTTGTTGATCCAGTGGCCTTTTCCCAAACATTACTCTTGCAGGATCCTTTCTCAGCACACCACTAAAATAAAACCAAAATAGATATTAATATCAGTCCAGCCAATATCATTCACAGACCCAACTATAGCAGTGCCTCGGAGGCCTGTGCCATAAAGTCACTTAACACAGAACTTCCTCATGTCCTATAACTGGAAACTCTTCAGACCTTTACTATACCTTGGATGCAAAAGGACTGCAGACTCCACACAGAGATCATGGCATTAAGCCTAAGAAATTATCATTGAAGGCAAACAATGTGAGGCACTAACAGTATTTTCGGTGTCACAAGGCCACTAAAATTGTTACACACATGATCTCAGCACAGACAAAAGAAAACATGCAGACCCCACACAGAAAGCATCCAGCTGAGAATAAATCCTGAGAACTAAACACTATGAGCCAGCAACAGTATCTACTGTGCTAGGGAACCGTGTAATTGTTACATATGTGGACCAGGTGCAAACACAGGATGACATTCAGACCCCACACAGAAGGCATTCAGATGAGAATAAAACCTGTTAACCAGACTGTGAGAAAAACCTGGGGACCAAACACTGAAGCAGCAACAGTGACTCCTGTTCCATGATGACATCCTCAGTTGTTACACACATAAAGCTGTCAGAAACACATGATGCAGGAGGATGTACAAACCCCACACAAAAGATATCCAGCTGAGAATAAAACATAAACCCAGCACAAATTTGCAGAAACAGGAGTTCATATAGACCCCACAAAGAAGGTATCTAGGTGAGAATAAAACCTGACGACCAAGCACTGTGAGGTCATAATAGTCATGCCATAGTGACACCCTGTAGTCTCTAACTTGTGTGAACTTAACCAAAGATATGATCACAGGTGTGGAGACTCCACACAGCAGGTGAGGCAACCCAGCAGAGAATAGAAAGTGGAGACCACTCACAGTAATGTCCTGCAGGTGCAACATATCACCTGATGAATATACACTAGAAGGGATGTGCAGGCTTTGCACAGAAAACAGGACACCTCAGATGAGAATCAGTACTGGAGACCACAAAACTAACTACTGCATCCCCTCAGTGACTCCCTACAAACAATGTAAATTTTCAGATTTGTCAGTTCAGTTAGGCATGCTTCAGTCTCCTTAATACTGTTCACATATTAGTACTAGTCTAATTTACCCTGGCAGCCATTTTAAGCCTAGCCAATTACTTCATGTGAAAATCAAACCCTGCATGTGGTGTCTGTAAGGTAAACTCCTTAACCGTTATGCCAACCTCTCACCTTTCATTTTCTGAGATCCCAATTCCATATAAAGACAGAGAATGACAGAGAAAATAAGGACAAGAGAGAAAAAACATTTTCTGTACTGACCTTTACCTTAAGCACTACAGAAAACAGCATAACAAGTGGCTGCAGTGGAGGTACACTGTCCTTCATGCACTAACTGCAATGTGTGATTAAATATTCAGCAGCTGTGCTAATAAAGTCAGTTGAAGTGGGTACCCATAGGACTATTCATGGCATACAGAAATGCATGTACCTTTAAGTTATGTATAAGCAGTTCAGCCAATTAAAGGTACCTCATTAAGGAAATGACTAAGCCACTAACAAGCATGAAGCAGTAAGACCTGAAAAGGTGATAAACAGTCATAAATGCAAAAGCCGAAAGATAAGCATGCCATGCTAATAGCTGAGAGGGTAAAGACATTGCGCACAAGCATAATTCTCTAAAGCCAAATGTAAGCATCAAGCACCAAGAACTGAAAATAAAATGCAAGCAAGAATTCCCAAAGCCAGACATAAGCATCAAGCACTGACAAATGCTAGAGTAATTCCCCAGATCACCATAACATTCACAATCAGCCAGTAACAATCAAGCCATGATGGGACCACTGGGGCATCTTATCCTTACTGATTAATAAATCACTGATTATAAAGAACAGTCTAACCATAAACAAAAAGAAATCACATGGGCCAGATGAGCCAATTCCTAAGGGCTTTATAAACCTTAAGCTTCAATCAGCCAACAAATGCCCAAAATAAGATTTTTTTTCTTTTAGCAGAAAAATGACATTTTACGAGACAAACCATACCCTGTCATCACAGAGAATCATATCCATTATTGAAAGCTTAAATACAGAGGGCTATGTTACCACCTTTCAAATATCCAAAGTAGACCATTATGGCAGAAAGATTTTTGCAGAGCACACTATACAATGGGGTTAGAATAACATGAAATTATACTTGTTTGTTTAAAGCAAAACTATCATACCATGCAACACAGAAGTGCAAACATATTTGTTGCAGAGCACACAGGCAGTGCAAAGTATTACTACACACACTGTCTATTAAGCTAATTATTATACCATTTTATTTGTTCTCATGGATTTATGTACAAAATCACCTTTTGAAAAAAAAAAAGACATAGCTCTGCAACTGTAATTCTGTCTATACTGACTAGGGGAACATATGTAAGTCCAATACAGTATGTCAACATTTAATACCCTAAATATTAGGACTTTTCTAATTAGGACTTTCAAAATCTTTCATCCTGTTTCAAAATAAAACTATACAAACCAGATCAGTTCTCTGGAGGACATCACCCTAAACACAAACTGCAGCACTAACCAGTATAGCCAGTTAAGCAGCAGTATATTGGAAATGCATGATAAGAGACTCGAACCTTCGAATATTACATGGCAGTTCAGAATAGCTCAAAGCCCTAATATGCCATGTAGTGACAAAGCAATAACACACCCCATAATCTTAAGTAGTAATAAAATGTTATAGCCTAACTGCTTTACATTGACTCGGATCAGTCTTGACTATAAACAACCTATACATAGCAAGCCTAACACCCAATAGCTTTAAAGCCTATACTGAATGGAAGTACTGCATATAGAGTCTGTATTTTATATGTTACAACTTCTAGCTTTAATGCTGTCTGCACTAAATGGAATCACCATATACACACCCCATACACTAAACATACAGTGCCTTTTACATAATATGATATAACGCCTCTTGGTATTATTACTGTTAGCAGTGTGAGTCATGAGACAAGCACACACAGCATAACTCAGTTGTTGTTTTGCTATGCAAACCTCAGTACTTTGCACAAGAATCAGGGACAAATAGCCAAAAGAAAGGGACAACTTTTGCTTTCACTGTAATTTATTTAGAAAGTTAACATGTTATGAACAGATTGTAAATCATTTTAGATCAAGAATAAGGGACAGAACCAAAACTGAGAGTCTTAAGACCCAAAAATAAGAGTAAAACTTAAACATTACTGTACTTCACATGGAAAAGTAGAACAGCTTGTGCATCAACATTATTTTCAAAATGTCACTTCTTTGCTCCTGATTCAGGGATAAAGCCAAATATAATAAGGAATGAAGGTACACAATTAGGAACACATTTGAATTAATCCAATTTACATAGAAAGTTAACAGGACAGGTTCTCCATCAACATCTCTTAGATAAGGAAAAAAACCTCTCAACATCTTTCCAGAAATAATGCACAAAGACCCAGAATCAGGAACACATTTTAAATATTAATCAAATTCATTAAGTTAGAAGAACAGGTTTTGCATTAACCAACATTATATAAAGAACCTCCACTTTGCTCAAGAGTCAGTATGCATCAACCTGCATTATCTGAAAAAAAACTCCACTGTGCCCATGAATCAGGGACAAGATTTGCTTACTATAATATACTCAGTTAATACAAAAGCAAGTTATTCATCAACATCTATTTTCTAAAAAAAAAAAAATCTTTGATCAAGAATCAGGGACAAAGCTCACAAGTAAGGAGGGGAGAGATGAGTCAGTGATAGCTTTTAAATATTACTGTAATTCACTTAGAAAGTTAATATAACAGTCATAGGTTCATAGGCTCATAGGTAGGTACTAGTCTATTGGCCCTAGGGCCTATACAAGTCTAGCCAAAAAGGTACCCTGGCTTTTGCCACCCAAGAAAATTATTTTCCTGTGACCCTTTCAAGCAGAACCACAGAAGTGATCCCCGGGGTGAATTTCCTATTACCCATCCAATCATCAATATTTTTCTTGAAGAGTGCTAATGAGGAGCTCTGTTTGACATAGATAGGTAGTCTGTTCCAGAGTATGGGAAGTTTCTGGGACAAGAATCTATCCCTCCAGCATGTTCTGTTTATTGTGGTGACAAGGTTTAGGTCCCTAGAGCGTGTAGCTCAGAGGGATTGGGATTTATTTAAGTGGAGCATGTCCAACAGCTCTGGGTTTAACATAGCTTTGTATGTTAGGCAGAGATCACCTCTGAGTAGGCGATATGCGACGGAGTAAAGCTGGAGTTTTTTGAGACGGTCTGCGTAAGACATCTGTTTGACGCCAGTAATCCTCTTTGTGAGGTATTTTTGCAGCCTTTCCAGTTGTTGTAGATGTCTTGTGAGGTACATACCAAAAGGGGCGTTGTACTCTATAATGGGTCTAATGAGTGATGAGTAGAGGGGAACAATTACCTCATTTTTTCTGGATGAGAAACCTTTTGTGATGAGGTGTGCCACGTAGAAGGATTTCCTGACCACTGTGGTGATGTGATTATCAAAGGAGAGACTACTGTCCACCTGTGTCTCAAGGTCTCTTATCACACTTTCAGTGTTAAGTAGACTACCACCTATGAGGTAGTTCATGGGTACAGAGTTTTTATCAAAGGGGATGACAATGCACTTTTTGGCATTGAGCTTGAGACCATGTCTTTGACACCAGGCATCTGTCTCAGTGAGGCCCTTTTGTAGAATGTCCACATCATTAGGAGTTTCGATTATGGCTCCTAGTTTGCAGTCATCTGTGAATTTAGTTAGCCAAAGATCTTCTGTGTTAGCCTATACTTCAGAGAAATAGATACCAAACAGGAGAGGACCCATGACTGAACCCTGTGGTACTCCACTTGTCACTGGTTTGAAGTCTGATTTGGAGTTTGCTACTTTCACAGTGTGGGTTCTGTCAGTAAGCCAGTTGGCAACCCATCTTGTGACATAGGGATTTATACCTAGTTTAGTGAGTTTATCTATAATTACAGAGTGGGGGAATGGTGTTGAACGCCTTGGCGAGATCTAGATAGGCTGTGTGAACCACCTTACCCTCATCTATGGCTTTGGTGACTACTTCAAAAAAGTCTATCAGGTTTAAGAGACATGATCTGCCTTTTACAAACCCAAACTGTGTGGGGTCCAGAGTATGGAGATCTCCAATGTCTTTGTTTATAAGTTCCATGATGATACATTCCATGGCCTTGCAGACGAGGCTCATCAGGCTAATGGAGCGGTAATTCCTGGGGTCTGTTGTGGCCCCCCTTTGTGGAGTGGGATAACTGCCATGGTGTGCCATTCAATGGGCACAAAGCCTGAGGTGAGGCTATGATTGAACATGGTACTTAGGTGGGGTGCCAGTTCATTCTGTAGTTCATGTAGAAGGCAGCCTGGGATGTTGTCAGGTCCCATGGATGCTGTGTTTTTGGCTTTGGAGAGAGGTTTTTACCTGTGCAGCCGTGATTACAGGAACTTTGAATTCTTCCGGTATAAAAATGGGCCCTTTAGGGGGTGATAGGGGGTAAAGTTAGCACTGAACCTATCTGCCAGGATGTTGGCAATATCAGTTGGTTCTGTATATTTATTGTCATTGTGCTGTAATTCAGAGCAGATCTGAGTGTTGCCTTTGAGATTCTTGACATAGCTATAGAATGATTTGTGGTTGTCTTTAGAATCAGTGGCAATTTTGTTTTCATAACTAGCTTTGGAGGATTTTATGAGGGATCTCAGCTTTTTACTGGGGCTGACCAGGGAGTTCCTCCAATCAAGGGATTTTACTCTTTTTTGCAACAGTTTCTTTCTTCTGTTGTAGAATTTGTTTATGGCAGAAGACCACCAGATTGGCTTCCTTTTTTTGAAGGATAGCATCTTGGTTCTGTTAGGGATAGCACGATCCATGCACTTGTGTAAGTGTTTATAAAGTGCATTTGTGTAGGATTCAGCAGTCGTATCTCTATTGTCCATCTGCATGGGTGTCGTGAAGTTTGCCACTTCTGTCTTAAGCGTGAAGTTGGCTTTGGAGAAATTTTTTATGGTTGTTTTCCTAATGGGGGGGTGGGAGTGGAATGTGGATGTCTAGGGCTAGGGGGTCTGTTCCTCAGCATACATTTTCTGAATAAATAATGAAACTAACAGCTAGCATTACTTACTAATCCTTAGTAATTTAACAAAAAATCAAACATTTTACAAGGATCATATCAGTACAATGCAATAATGAGGCAAAATCAGATATATTGCGCAGAATAAATCAGAGACAGATGACAGCTCACATCAGCTGCTATACTGACATAGTATTTAATGTTACTTTACCTCACTTAGAAAATTAATAAAATATCAGGTACTACATCAACATATATTTTATGAGTAGTAAGTACAAGACTAACTGCTGACATTACTGATTTGTTGGACTCCTCTGTGATTTACCCGGAAATCACATTTTACAAGGAACATGTCTGAAAGATATGAGGGCAAATCAGGGCATGCAAAATACATCAGGGTCAATCATATCACATATTTAATGTTAGACTAATGGCCTGCATTGCTGGCTTAAATAAATAAATAGTTTTACAAAGGCAAAATCTGGAGCATTTTGTAAGCAGTAGAAAAAAAATCAGATGCAGTAGAGAATTCCAGTTGCTCTTTTTATGTCAGTGAAATGATTTGCTTAATTTTTGCTAAGAGCTGCTGGCTGTACCTTGCCTCATAGACACCAGCAGATAGTCAAAGATGCAGAGTAGCAGACAGACTAGAGACTGTCCAATGATTCAGTCTGATTGTACTTCATATCTTTTTTCTGAAATAACGATACTTAGTCCTTGAAGTGGCAGGCTAAGAGCAGCAGTGCTGTTGTGTAACGCAAAGTGTGGTTAACATGAGTGGTGGTTTCCCAGCTTTGGGTTTATTTATTTTTATTTTATATATGTTTTCCATGGATCTCTGACTGGGCAAGTGGCTCTTTTTCTGTGGAGGCCCGGGAGAAAAGCTTCATTACAAAAACACATTACAAACAATACAAGAAATTAATAACAATCAAGAATGCATATCTTTGGTAAATATAGGCAGTAAATAGTTTATACATAAAGAATAAAAAATGATAGTAATATAAAGTGGGAAAAAAGAAAGCTAACAAATAAACTAGCATGAAATAGCTTGTTCTCAAATTATTCACGCTCCCTGGGCTCAGGTAGTATAGCTGAGCATGAGCAAAAGGCAGTAACAGCATTCCATCCAAAGCTTCACCTCTCCATTCTCCTTGTGTTACAGTCTTATCTCTTCGTCCTTTCTCTGCTTTCTCCATATTTTTTCTAAATCAGTCAACCCATTCAGTTCTAAATAAGTTGCCAAAAACTTTGGCAATTTTCACAAATTTTTGTTGTAATGTGGCACCCACATTTAGGGTATAACCCTTCCATCATATCTACATCTATATCTATATCTATATCTATATCTATATCTATATCTATACCTATAGCTATAGCTATGTGTGTCCACATCACATCGTCGAAACCCCACATAACTGAATCCCTTTACATTGAGAGGAAAATAGTGAAACCTCACTTACATGAAAGACCACATCATTGAAAACAACACCTGGGAAAGAAAACACTTGGCCACCATGGAGATATGTGCCCTTTTGCCCACTATAGTGTGATCTTGGAGCTGGTATATTTAGTTGGGGGTTCGTAGGTTCATAATTTATTGTTGTGGTGAGGTTTAGATCCCTGGAGCGTATGGCTTGAGGGGATATGGTTTTCTTTAGGTGGAGCATGTCCATCAATTCTGGGTTGGACATGGCCTTGTATGTCAGGCAGAGATCACCTCTGAGTAGGTGGTATGTAACCGAGTACAGCTGGAGTTTCTTCAGTCGAGCTGCATAGGGCATCTGCTTGAGGCCAGTGATCCTCTTGGTGAGGTACTTCTGTGATCTTTCCAGTTGTTGCAGGTGTCGTGTAAGGTACATCCCAAATGGGGCATTGTACTCTATGATGAGTCTGATGAGTGATGCGTAGAGGGGCTCAATGACCTCTTTCAATCTGGATGCAAACCCTTTTGTAATTAGGTGGGCCATGTAGAAGGATTTTCTAACCACTTTGGCAATGTGATTATCAAAGGAGAGGTTACTATCTACTTGGGTCCCCAGAACCCTTATTACGTCTTCTGCATTTAGGGGGCTACCACCTATGTGGTAGTTTGTGGGTACTTTATTTTTTCCAAAGGGGATGACTATGCACTTTTTGGCATTTAGCTTGAGGCCATGGTTTTGACACCAGGTATCTGCCTCAGTGAGACCCTTTTGGAGGATGTCTGTGTCAGCCAGAGAGTCAGTTATAGCCCCTAGTTTTCAGTCATCTGCGAACTTGGTCAGCCATAGTCCTACTGTGCTTGCCTGTACCTCTGAGAAGTATATGCCGAACAGGAGGGATCCTAGGGCTGAGCCCTGGGGAATGCCACTTGTAACCAGTTTAGAGTCAGACCTAGCTCCTGCAACTCTTACCATGTGGGTTCTGTCCATGAGCCAGTTGGCAACGCATCTCGTGACGTAGTAGTTTATGTTCAGGCTGGTGAGCTCGTCTATAATACCTGAGTGAGGAATGGTGTCAAAGGCCTTTGCAAGGTCTAGGTAGGCTGTGTGGACCACCTTTCCCTCATCTATAGCCTTGGTAACTGTCTCAAAGAAGTCCACCAGGTTTAGGAGGCATTATCTGCCCTTAACAAAGCTGAACTGGGTAGGGTCCAGTGTTTGGAGGTTTCCAATGTCTCTGTTAATGAGATCCATGATAATGTGCTCCATAGCTTTGCAGACCAAGCTAGTCAGGCTTATAGGGTGATAGTTCCCGGGGTCCATTGTGGTTCCCCCTTTGTGGAGTGGAATAACCATTGCTGTGCGCCACTCTGTGGGCACATAGTCTGTTGGAGAGGCTGAGTTTAAACAGTGTGTTTAGGTGAGGGGTTAGTTCATCTTTCAGCTCGTGTAGGATGCAGCCTCGTCCCATTGATGCTGTTGTTTTGGCTTTGGAGAGGGCTGTTTTAACCTGAGTGTCTGTGATTTCAAGGGCACTACATTCTTCTGGTATAGTTATGGGCCCTTTTGGGGGTGAGAGGGGGTGAAGTTTGCACTGAACCTGTCTGCCAGGATGTTGGCTATATCGGTCAGTCAGTGTATTTTGTGCAATTCTGCACTAACTCTGAGCAGATCTGAGAATTGCCACTTAAATTCTTGGCATAGCTAAAGAATGTCTTGTGGTTATCTTTGGAGTTCATGGCAATTTTTCTTTCGAAACTAGCCTTGGATGATTTTATGAGGGAATGTCATTTCTTGCTGATACTGATCAGGGATGTCTTCCCTTCTTGGGATTTTACTCTTTTCTGTACTAGTTTCCTCCTTCTATTGTATAGCTTGTTTATGGCAGGGGTCCACCAGACTGGTTTCCTTTTCTTGGAGGAGTGAGTCTGGGTTTTGTTTGGGAAAGCACGATCCATGCATTCTTATAGGTGCCCATAGAGTGCATTAGTAAAGGATGTTGCAGCTTGGACAGCATTATCCTTTAGCATGGAGGCTTTGAAACTTCCCACCTTGGTCTTAAGTAATTGAAGTTTGCTTTTGAAAAGTTTTTCACAGTGGTTTCTTCGACTGGGGGTGGTGGCAGAATGTGGATATCCAGAGTGATTAGTTTATGATCAGATCTAACCAGCGAGGGGCTGACCTCCAGTGTGGAATACCGGTCGCCCATGTTGGTGATGACCAGGTCCAATATGTTTTCACCTCTGGTGGGGGTGTTGACCAGTTGATCCAGGGCGTTTGAGTTTATAAATTCTAGGAAATGTTGGGTAAGAGAGTTTGTACTTGAGTAGTTCTCCCAGTTAATGTTTGGGTAATTGAAATCACCCAATATCAGGGTGTTTGGTTCATAGGTTCATAGGTTCATAGATTAGTACTAAGCTAACTGCCCTTGTGAGCCATTTTAAGCCTAGCCAATTATCCCTTGCGAGACTCAAACCCTGCACCTTGTGTTTACAAGGCAAACACCTTAACCATTAGGCCACCCTCCCAACCCTTAGGACCTTTAGGTAGGACCTTTATGTTTCCCAGTGTTTCCAGGAATGTGGAGTGGGGGTCCTGGGACATGGTGGGTGATCTGTAGCAAGCTATAATTTGAATATCAGTTTTGCCAATTGTTAGTTGCACGTGGATGATCTCTGAAGCATCGTGCTGTGCCACTAACCTGGAGGTGTGGGTATCCTTGATTAATATGGATACTCCCCCACCTTTTGTATTTCGGTCAGGGTTTTGTGGCTGAAATGTATGGTATTAGTTGTAGCCTGGTAGTGCTAGGGTGCTCTCTGGAGCCTTAAGCCAGGTTTCTGTTACTGCACATATATAGATTTTTCTCCATACTGAGGAGTGCCTCGAGTGAGTGCATTTTGAGGTTTAGACTTCTGGCATTGAGTAGCATTGCCCTCAGTTTTTTGTTACTTGTGCTATTTATGGTGGTGGGTTTGTCTTTTGAGCCTTGCCTAAAAAAGGCACTATGAGGGTGGCAAGAGCCTTGGCCAGTATTTGAAAGCCTACGGGTAACAGGTGCAAGCCATCTCTAGCAAAGCAGCATGGCTTGTCGAGCATGTCATCCCAGGCTAACAGACACTGGATCCCCTTTGAATGACACCAGAAGCTTAGCCAATTGTTGAAACTGATAATTTTTTCTCTATACCGTGGTAACATTCTTGGTGAGGGCAGGATGCTACTCAGGGTCAGGGTCATACCGGCATGGGCTGCGTGATCAGAGAGCTCTTCCATGTCTCTTATCATATAGTCCAGGGAGGTATGGCTCAGGTCATTCACACCAACATGGACAATGACAGTCATATTTGTACTTGTTCTGGAGTGACCTGAGTGCTTGTGTTATGTGGCGGATCCTGGCACCCGACAAGCAGCTAACAGTAGCCTTCTCCTTGTTCAGCCTGGTGAGTGGGATGTGTGGGGTGTGTGGAGGTGAAGCCCTCCACTTTGGTAGGTTTGATTTACTTCATTGAGTGTAATGTGTGCATGTTGGCCAAGTGGTTCCTTTCCCGGGCATTGTTTTTGCTGATGTGGTCTTTCGTGTAACTGAGGTTTGGCTATTTTCATCTCTATGTAATGGAATTCGATTATGTGGGGTTTTGAAGGTCTATATTATAACATCGAAGTGTCAAAACTCTGAATGTTATAACATCGAACTGGAAACCTCAAAGACTGACAATATCGAAGCCGTGGAACATCAAATTCTTTCCCAGGGAAAGAATTTGTCCGTTTCCACGGCTTCGTTATTTCCTCCACTGAGGTGCAATCTCAGAGTTGGTAGAGTTAAGTAGGGGGGTGTTGGGGGTGAAGCCCCCCACATTCGAAATAGTTTGTAGTGTTTGTGTGTTTTGTGTTTTGTAATGGAACAGAGATTTTTTTCCCAGGGACAAAAATCACTGTTCTCTGTCTTCGGCATTTTCAGCTTTCACGGTCTTGGGTTCGATGTTATAATATTCAAAGTTTTGACACTTCAATATTATAATATAGACCCAGGTTTTGATACTATGAAATAGACCAAAAGACCTATATCTATATCTATATATATATATATATATATATATATATATATATATATATATATATACACATTTATGTATATATAATATACACACACACACACACACACACACACACATCATCATCTTCTTTCGGCTGTTCCCATTAGGGGTCGTCACAGTGGATCACCTCTTTCCATTTCTCCCTGTCCTCTGCATCTTGCTCTGTCACACCAACCACCTGCATGTCCTCTCTCACCACATCCATAAACCTTATCTTAGGCCTTCCTCTTTTCCTGTTACCTGGTAGCTTCATCCTTAGCATCTTTTTCCCAATATACTCCACATCCCTTCTCAGCACATGTCCAAACCAACGTAATCTTGCATCTCTGGCTTTGTCTCCAAACCTTCCAACCTGGGCTGACCCTCTAATATACTTATTCCTAATCCTGTCCGCCCTCGTCACACCCAGTGCAAATCTTAACATCTTTAATTCTGCCATATCCAGCTCAAACTCCTGCCTTTTTGTCAATGCCACTGTCTCCAACCCATATAACATATCTGGTCTCACTACCCTCTTGTAGACCTTCCCTTTCACTCTTACAGGTACTCGTCTGCCACAAATCACTCCTGGCACTCTTCTCCACCCACTCCATCCTGCCTGTACTCTCTTCTTCACCTCTCTTCCACACTCACCGTTACTCTGAACTATTGACCCCAAGTATTTAAACTCATCCACCTTTGCCACCTCTACCCCTTGCATCCTCCCTCTCATTCACAAACATATATTGTATCTTAGTCCTGCTGACCTTCATTCCTCTTCTCTCTAGAGCATATCTCCATCTCTCTAGGGTCTCCTCCACCTGTTCCCTACTCTCACTACAGATCACAATGTCATCTGCAAACATCATAGTCCATGGGGACTCCTGTCTGATCTCGTCTGTCAACCTGTCCATCACCATTGCAAATAAGAAAGGGCTCAGAGCTGATCCTTGATGTAACCCCACCTCTACCTTAAACACATCCATCACTCCCACCGCAGACCTCATAGCTGTCACACTACCCTCGTACATATCCTGTACCACTCTTACATACTTCTCTGACACTCCTGACTTCCTCATACAATACCACAACTCCTCTCTAGGCACCATGTCATATGCTTTCTCCAAGTCTACAAAAACACAATGCAACTCCTTCTGACATTCTCTGTACTTTTCCATCAACACTCTCAGAGCAAACATCGCATCTGTAGTGCTCTTTCCCGGCATGAAACCATACTGCTGGCCACTAATCATCACATCACTTCTTAACCTAGCTTCCACTGCTCTTTCCCATAACTTCATGCTGTGACTGATCAGTTTAATCCCTCTGTAGTTACTACAGCTCTGCACATCACCCTTATTCTTAAAAATCGGTACCAAAACACTTCTTCCCCATTCCTCATGCATCCTCTCACTTTCCAAGATTTCATTAAACAATCTGGTTAAAAACTCCACTGCCATTTCACCTAAACACCTCCATGCTTCCACAAGTATGTCATCTGGGCCAACAGCCTTTCCATTCTTCATTCTCTTCATAGCTATCCTTACTTCCTCCTTGCTAATCCATTGTACTTCATGATTCACTATCCCTACATCATCCAACCTTCTCTCCCTCTCATTCTCTTCAATCATCAACCCCTCAAAGAACTCTTTCCATCTCCTCAACACACTCTCCTCACTTGTAAGTATGTTTCCCTCATTATCCTTTATCACCTTTACCTGCTGCACATCTTTCCTAGCTTGGTCCCTCTGTCTAGCCAATCGGTACAGGTCCTTTTCTCCCTCCTTAGTGTCCAACCTTTCATACAACTCTTCATATGCCTTATCCTTAGCCTTTGCCACCTCTTTTTGCCATGCACCTCATCTCCTTATACTCCTGGCTACTTTCTTCATTTCTCTGACAATCCCACTTCTTCTTTGCCAACCTCTTTGCCTGTATACTCTTCTGTACTTCCTCATTCCACCGCCATGTCTCCTTGTCATCCTTCCTCAGTCCTGATGTGATACCAAGCACCTTTCTAGCTGTCTCCCTTACTAGCTCTGCTGTAGTTACCCAGCTATTTGGTAACTCTTCACTGCCACCCAGTGCCTCTCTTAACTCATCCCTGAACTCTACCTCACAATTACCCTTTTTCAATTTCCACCATTTGATCCTTGGTGCTGCCCTCACACTCCTCCTCCTCTTCTTGATCACCAACGTCATCCTACAAACCACCATCCTATGCTGCCTAACTACACTTTCTCGGGCCACCACTTTACAGTCTCCAATCTCCTTCAAACTGGCCCTCCTACATAAGATATAATCCACCTGTGTGCATCTTCCTCCAGTCTTGTATGTCACCCTATGCTCCTCCCTCTTGTTAAAATACATATTCACCACAGCCATATCCATCTTTTTTGCAAAATCCACTACCATCTGACCTTCTGCATTCCTTTGTTTAACACCATACCTACCCATCACTTCCTCATCCCCACTGTTCCCTTTACCAACATGCCCATTTAAATCTGCTCCAATCACCACTCTCTCACCTTTAGGTACAGTCATCACCACTTCATCCAACTCACTCCAAAATTTTTCTTTCTCATCCATTGCACACCCAACTTGTGGAGCATATGCACTAACAACATTAATCATTACACCATCAATTTCCAGCTTCATAAACATCACTCTATCCGACACCCTTTTCACCTCCAAAACACTCTTCGCATACTGTTCCTTCAGAATAACTCTTTTGCCATTTTTCCTCCCATCCACACCATGATAAAACAATTTGAACCCACCTCCGATACACCTAGGCTTACTCCCCTTCCATCTGGTCTCTTGCACACACAATATACTAACCTTCCTTCTGTCCATCATATCAGCTAGCTCTTGCCCTATACCAGTCATACTGCCAACATTCAAAGTTCCGACCCTCACTACCGCAGTCCTAGCCTTTCTCCTCTCTTCCTGCCTTTGGGCATGCCTTCCGCCTCTTCTCCTCCTTTGGCCAACAGTAGCCCAATTTCCACCAGCATCCTGTTGGCTAACAGTACTGGTGGCGGTCGTTGTTAACCCAGGCCTTGAATTGTCCAGATTGTGTTTTAAGGGGGCTAATAAGGTGCTCTGTTTGACATTAAGTCGGAGTCTGTTCCACAGGTGTGGTAACCTCTGGGAGACAAATATTCCCCTCCAACAAGTTCTATTAATGTCACATACCAGGTTAAGCTCTTTAGAGTGAGTAACTCATGTACCATTTGACTTGGAGATTGCCTTGTATGCAAGGTAGAAATCACCTCTGACTAAGCTGTATGAAAGAGAATAAAGTGACAGTGACTTCAGATGATCCACATAGGACAGATGCTGAAGACCTTGAATTTTCCTTGTGAGGAACCTTTGTGGTCTCTCCAGTTGCTGCAGGTGTTGGAAAGGTACATAGCAAAATGGGAGTTGGACTCAATTGTTGACCTGATGAGGGAAGAGTACAGGGAGGTTATAACTTTTTTTTTTCTGGAGGCAATGCCCTTACTTATGAGATGTGCAATATAGAATGCCCTTCTTACCACTGTGGAGACATGGTGGTCAACGGTAAGATTGCTGTCAACCTGTGTGCCCGGGTCTCTCACCACTGAGTGCGTACTTAAGGTGTTGCTATTGATGGGGTAGTCAGCAGGAACATCACTCTTAATGAAAGGGATGATAATATATATTTTTTGCATTAAGACCATGACTGTCCCACCAGTCATTTGTTTGCGTAAGACCCTTTTTTTAGGATGATGACATCATTTGGAGAGTCTATGACCACTTCCAGTTTGCAGTCATCAGCAGACTTTGTCAGCCACAGACCTTTAGTTTTTGCTTGTACTTTACATAAATAGAATCCAAACAGTAGAGGTCCCAGGACTGATCCCTGTGGAACAGCACTGGTTACAGGTCTGCTGTTGGAATTGGATTCCCCTATTTTGACTGTATGGGTTCTATCAGTGAGCCAGTTAGCAGCCCATCTAATGATATAATAGTTGATACCTAGCTGGGTGAGTTTGTCAATGATGCCTGAGTGGGAGACAGTGTCAAACACCTTGGCTTAGCCTAGGTAGGCTATACGCACAGATTTTGCCTTCTCCAGGGCCTTGGTGACTGTCTCTAAGAAGTCCACCATGTTTAACAGGTATGATCTCCCTTTGACAAATCCATATTGATTAGGGTCAAGTGTTCAGTGACAAATTTAAACTGATTAGGGTCAAGTATTCAGAGATTACCTGTATCTTTGTTGATAAAGTCCATGATGGTTCACTTCATGGCCTTGGCGATAAGGCTAGTCAGGTTAATATGTCTATAGTTCCTGGGGTCAATGGAAGCACCATACTTGTGCAAAGGAATAACTGTGGCCATTTTCCATTTAGCTGGGATGAAGCCAGTGCTTAGACTATGATGGAAAAGAGTACCCACTGATGTTGCTAATTCTTGTCAAAACCTATGGAGGGTGCAGCCTGTGATGTTATCAGGTCCCATAGATGCTGTGTTTTTGCCCTTGGAGAGGGTGTTTACACCCTGCTCTTTAGAGATACAAGGTAGGGGACATGTGATATATATGGCAGGGACAGGGGAGTGAAGTTTTTATAGAATCTGTTGACCAACAAGTTAGCTATGTCCACAGGTTCAGTATATGTGGCATCATTAACTACCAGTTAAGTACAAATCTGGGCTTTTCCCTTTAGGTTAAGGATGTAACTAAAGAATTCCTTATGATTGTCCTTAGTTAAGGAGGCTAATTTTGATTCATAGTTTGCTTTGGAGGACTTCACAAGAAGTCTTATTTGCTTGTTTAAGCTGAGGAGGTAAGGTTTCCAGTTAAGGGTTCAGTCCTTTTTACTCTTAGACAACAAATTCTTCCTCTTATTGTTGTTGTCCACCAGGCAGGATTTCTCTTTCTTGGGGAGCTTCTTTTGGTCCTATCAGGTGCAGCTGAGTCAATGCAGTTATACAGGTATTTGTATAAAGCAGTGGTGTAAACTCAGCATAGTTGCCAGTTCCATTGGAAGGGGAGGTGCAGTGAAGCTATTTATACCATCCTGTAAGAGGTTATAATCTGCTTTGGAGAAATGTATTAGTTAAGTTGCTGCTGCGGGGGGTCAAGTGTGATAGTTACTTTGAAAGAGACTGATTTGTGGTCAGAACTCACCAGGGAAGACTTCAAAGTGGGGGTGCTACAGTAGTCCCCCATATTGGTGAGCACCAGAACTAGGATGTTGGCAGTAGGGGTATCAACCAGCTAGTCCTGGGCACTGGAGTTAATAAAGTCAAGGAACCTTTGGCCAAGTGAGTTTGAGCAGAAGTAATTTACCCAGTCAATGCATGGGTAGTTAAAGTCACCCAAAACCATGGTGTTTGCATGTATCTTGATAGACTCAAGCAGATCCAAATAGGAAGAGTGGGTGTCCTGATTCATGAAGGGGGTCCTGTAGTTGGCAATGACTTGAATAGGTGTCCTACCAATAGTTAATTGCACCTGAAGTATCCAGGGAATCATGCTGTTTAACCAATCTGGAGGTGTATTTATCTTTAGTGAATATTGATACACCATCTCCTTTAGTTTACCATGTCTATAGTTTGTGGTCTGAACGTGTGGAAGAAGGTGTAACCCGGTATGGCTGGTGTGCTCTCCACAGCCTAGAAAAAGATCTCCGTGACTGCACAAATGACTGTGTCTTCCAAGGTGAGGACTGCTTCCATTGAGTGCAGTTTTCTGTTAAGACTACTAGTGTTTAGCAGCACAACCTTGAGGTTGTTTTTAGATGGAGTTTTTACATTGGCAATTTTGTCCTTGAGACAATGCCTAAAAAAAGCATTACAGGGGTGGCAAGATCCTTAGTCGGTGGCTGAAATCCCAGAGGTGACGGATGAAGACCATCTCTGGCAAAGCATTGAGGTCTGTTGGTCACGTCATCCCAGGCTGACAAGTACTGGATCCCTTAGAATGACACCAGAAACTAAGCCAATCATTTTCTGCCTCAGATAAATTTATATATATATATATATATATATATATATATATATATATATATATATTTTGAAGCTTTGAAATTTAAATAAAAAAAAAAATAAAAACAAAAAATCTTTTTGTTTACATTTTTGCAGGGGGGGGCAAGACACCCTGCACCTCCCACACCCCCTGCTAATTAAATATACCAACTTCAAGATCGCACTACAGAGAGGAAAATGGTAAATATACCATTCTTTGCTGTATGTGGATCTCCATTTAAATGGTTTGAAGTTTAATATTTTGAAATTTCATAATTTAGAAGTAGACCCATATATGTATATATATATATATATATATATATATATATATATATATATATATATATATATATATATATATATATATATATATATATATGTGTATGTGTGTGTGTGTGTGTGTGTGTGTGTGTGTGTGTGTGTGTGTGTGTGTGTGTGTGTGTATATATATATATATATATATATATATATATATATATATATATTTATATACATATATATGTATATATGGGTCTACTTCGTAACAACAAAAGATCAAAACACCGAAACTCACAACAACGAGACCAAAACAACGAAACCCCAGAACACCGAAAACCTGCATTATTCACTTAAATCATTTCCCTTCCGTAGCCTTTGTAACTTTTCTAATGTCTTTACTTTCCTGCATGTTTGCATTTTCCATCTAAAGTCTGCCATCTGGCAACAGTAACTCTCTCTCTTTCTGTTTCAAAACAGAACTGAGCTCCTTCACATAGAACCAACAAAATATCCCAGAATTTGCAAGCTGCGTTCCATATACTTCCTTCTAAATTGCAAACATTCTCTCCTACTCCTTTTGTTGTACAGTACAAAATCACTACATATGTAGATTTCCCCAGCTGTTCTACTACACATCTCAAACACTTATCTTCATCCCACTGCTCTTCCTCCTTTAGAAACTGAGGCATCCTATGCTATTAGTGTACTAACACCATAAGCAAATCTTTCACTAAATGTGCCACTCTCAAACACTTAGCCAATGCCCATATATTCTACCATACCTCCTACCTTTGTCACGCCTTAGTTTCCTGCAACATTTGCTTTAAGTTTCTGCATCTCACCATGTTCTACTTCAGAACTCAATTGCTTTTTAATCCAGTCAATGTTTCCCTTTATCTTCCTTTCTTTCTCTTCTTTTCTAATTGCTCGCCTTTTTTCATACACCTAAAATGGCATAATTAAGAAGCATCTTTCCAAGCATCAGGCTTCTCTTCAGCATAATTCAGCCTCACATACTGCACCTTTATCACTATTTATCACAAATCCTACTCAGAGGAGCCATCATACCAACCCAACTGAAGCCTTTGATCATCACAGGACAGCTAAATCAGTAGGAAATAACCTATTTTAGTTACTCCACTGTGAGGCACATGGATACTTTACTTACTAGAATTGGCAAAGAAATTGCGACAGTCAGCTGTCTCTCAGGAGCATGGATGTAACATGTGTCAGGACCCACAGTTTCAGGGTGGCCGATGGCTACCTCAAAATATATCTACCTTTTTTGTTGCTTTTCTCAAAAAATACAGTACTTCTTGTTCATTCATAGCACCACTGTAAAAAAAAGGAACAGAGATGCTGTATGTGCATACCCCACTGGGTGGTTCTCATGCAGATGTGGGCATGCCATGGGTGTTTACCCTTTTCTACAATGTAGTGCAATCTCGGATTTGGTATATTTAATTTGCAGGGGGTGTGGGGGCACAGGGAGGTGCAGACCCCCTGCAAAAATGTAAGTCAGCATAAGTCTAAATTTCAAGATGCACTCAATCAAAGTGGTCCTCAAAATTGAGAATGTAAAAATTTGTGCTGTAATGGAGGCCTGGTTCAAAGAGGCAGAAAGCATCCCTGCACTCCAAGGCTACAACTCATTCCATACCTTTCAGCCCCAGAATATGGCTGGAAGTTGTAAAGGTGGTGGTGTCTCCATATTCATAAAGGATATGCATACCTCCAGACTGATAGCCCAGCATAATGCATCCGAGATACACCAGGTACAACTAACACTGGGCAAGATGGTGTTACACGTCATAGCCTGCTATAGGTCCCCCAACCATGTTTCTAGACATTCACTCCACATTCCTAAGCACTCTGGAATCTATCAAGGTACAGCCCAATACTTTAATTCTAGGAGACTTCAACTACCCCTCCATCAAATGGGAAAACTACTCATGTACCAATGCACTGGCCCAGTGCTTCCTGGAATTCATCAATTCCAATGCCCTGGACCAGCTCATTCTGACCCCCACTAGAGGAAACAACATCCTCAACCTGATTATCACTAACATGGAGGACTGTTGCTCTACACCTATAGTCAATTCCTTCTTGGTTAGATCCAACCACAAACTGATCACCATGGAAATCTCCATCTCCTCTACACCCCCCTCAAAGGTGGCCACCCTGAAAAATTTCTCCAAAGCTGATTTTGTCTCCTAAAACAGAGCTGGCTAACATCTTGGCACCCATGGAAAACAGCTGCATGACTTCCCAAACATGCATGTTGGGAGGGTGGCCTAATGGTTAAGGTGTTTGCCTTGCAAGCACAAGGTGCAGGGTTTGAGTCTCACAAGGGATAATTGGCTAGGCTTAAAATGGCTCGCAAGGGTAGTTAGCTTAGTACTAACCTAGGAACCTATTTACTGTATCGGACTGTTGGGCAGTAGGTGTGATGTAGACAAACTGTGTATAATTATGGTACACAGAAGGCGGACGTTTTTGATTATGTAAGATTCGTTCTTTTAAATTTTCATTCATCTGCAGATTTGTTGATATAGTCTTGGTAATGTAAGATTCAGACATATGGGTTTTTGATTATTTGAAGTAGACCACTTTTGGCTTATCCTTTTTTTTTTTTTTTAATTTCGCCAAGTCATTAGGATTTCTAATACCATGACAGGAATGGACCCCATTCCTAAGTCAAAGTATGATTAAACTTCATGAGATTAGCACTACTTCAGCCTTTGATGTTAGCCAGAAGTGGTCTTCTCAGCACCTGCAATGTGCCCAGTAATGACTCCTACAATTTGTGCAGAGTTACTTGTATTGGTAACATACCTAAGTATGATTGTAATTTTTTTTTTTTATAAGACCCGTTGCTCCTACTACTCCTGGGCTGTCTGGGTATCTTTCTTCCAGACCGCCTTCATTTCTCCATGCAAATTCTTGTATTTTATGTCTTTGTCTGTCTCTGTATGTAAGACACTGTAGTCAATGGGTGTAGCAATTTCAGTGATCAATGCTACTTTTGTCTTCTTTTCATGGACTACAATATCTGATTTTTTATGTCAATTTTTTGAACTGTTGGTAATGGGTGGTCCCATGTGATATAAACTTCATCATTGTCTATGATGCTTTGTGGCTCATGTTTGCAGTATTTTTCAGCTACTTCAATATTATAATGTTTGCACAATCCCCAATGCAACAGTCTTGCCAGATTATTATGCCTTTCAGTATACAGTCCTTCTGCCATTAGTATATCACAACCAGCAACAAGTTGTGCGACTGTTTCCAATTCTGTTTTACAAAACCTACATTTGTTTGTTTCTTCCACATGTTCAATGGACTTTGTAAACCAATGAGTACGTAGTCCACTATCTTGTGCCACCAATATTAACCTTTTGTCTTATGGTTTAAATTTATCTCTCTTTAACCATTCCTGCACTCAGTATTGATCAACATGAAGTTGCTCCAAGAGTTTTCTATACTTGCAGCCATATTTATGCATTTTCCACATTTCTTGCCTTCTCATCTGATCCTTCACCTTATATTCTTTCTTTTGTTTTTTAGCACATTCAGTTGCTGCCTGATTTTTTATCTACTTCTGGTTTGATTTCTGTTCCTACTTGATGCCAAAATGCTTCTGCTGAACTAAGCAGGGAAGTCATCTTAGATTTATTCTCCATGTTTCAAAACTTTCACTACATGTGGGTCTTGTGAGGTCAGTAGATATATATGCAGTCTCATGATTGCAGATCTATACATGTAATCAGTTTCAAGGTGGACCATACCTCCTTTAGAATGGGGAATATATAATCTTGCTATGCACAGATGTTTACAAATCATTTGATGAGCATAAAGTATCCTTCTTGTTTTCCTGTCCACCCTATCCAACATCCTTTGAGGCCAGTCAATTACTCCAAAACTGTAAGTTAGGACAAGAAGAGCAAATTGGTTTATAGCTTGGCGTTTGTTCATAGATGTCAATGCTGTTTTCAGTTATCAGTTTAAGTCTTCTAAAACAGTAGTCCCCACCCTTTTTTGTTCCATGGACTGGTTTCATGTTAAGACAATTTTCAATGGACCAACCATTGCTCGTGCATAATAAGCAAACAATAATGCCAGACAGGATGTGGTTTAATGTGTAATTAATGCCTGCCCAGGGGTGTTATGAGGCCCAAATCTACACCCCTGGATGGGCATTAATTACACATTAACAGACACCCTGGAGGGCATTATTGCACCTGGAGAATGGGTTCTCTGTAAAATTGTTGTGCTGTACTTGTTTATTTTTTTAAGTACTATATTATTTTTTTATATATTTCTGATGTAAAATAGTTCCTCTGCCTAATGTCTCAAACTTACTGCAGCATATATTAATGGTGTTGGAGGAGCATTTCACATCCAAAATATAACACTTAAAAAATATCCAGGCATTTACTTTACTTTTTGGTCCCTTACTCCTAAATTGTTTCATTTGTTGCCAGTCATTGGAGACTGAAGTGACTAAATAATGGCATACATTTTTGTTTCAGATTATTATTTTCTTCAAAAAATTCATGCTAACACAAATCCTTTTATTTAAGCAAGTTGGTAATTTTATAACAGCAGTAATTAAAATCTGTTACTATTTTTGAGCGTTTTTTCCCTCTTTATTTTAGTGTTTATCCAGATTTCTTTAGCTGAAAGGCCAGAGGTATGCAAACCTCTTTATTGTCGCTCTCATGCACCCTCTCATGCACATCTCTGTTTCAGAAAACGTATGCTAGCACACATCCTAATAATCAAGTAATATACATTCCTGTTTTGAGCCTTTGTTCCCCATTTATTTTATGTTTATCCAGATATCTTGAGCTAACAGTCAACAGAGCATACCTTTCAACTGCTCAAATTTTTGCAGAATGTTCAGATTTTTGGCTCATATGTTTCATCCCATCCTCATAAAATGTGTGGCTTTCTGGCCAATGACTGGAGATTGAAGCCATTAAATAATGACAGTCATTTGAGTTTCAGACTTCATATAATTCAGATAATACATGCCAATGGAATCCCTGTTGTTCTAGCAACTTTCTAAGTTTCTAAGAGCAATATTTAAAATGCGTCCATATTTTTGGTTGTTTGTCCCCTATTATTTGTGGCTCTGTCCATATTTCTTGTGCAGAGAGGTTGAACCTGAAAGGTATAATCGAGAGGTACGCTAACTTCTTAACTGATGCTGCTGCTGCCAGGGATCGCTCTCACTCTTCTCTCTCTGTCTCTTTCACACACACACACACACATACACACACACACACACACACACACACACACACACACACACACACACACACACACACACACACACACACACACACACACACACACTTTTTTTGGTTTCATTTATTTTTATTTTACACTTGCTAAACACCAAAAAGTGCTGCTTAGAGAGTATAAAATAACGGCTAGAATGATCTCACTATTACTCTTGCTCATGCACGCTTACACAGTCTCTTCTGCTTTCACACACACATCACTCTGATTTCACACACACATCAATCTGCTTTCACACACATCACTCTGCTTTTACACACATATCACTCTGCTATCATACGCACATTCATTCACACACATAGATAGAAACATAAGCACATACATACACACATACACTTTTTTTCTGAACATTCAGGCACCCAACATAAAAAGTTTTTTATTCTTTCTGTGCAGCCTGATACCAAAAGATTAATGACCCAGTGGTTGGGGAACACTTCTAAAATATTCCTTACTAAGTTTTAATCGCATTTGATCATGTTTTATTGTTGAATCATCATCAGTTCTCAAATACTTATACAAGCCCTCTTGCTCAAGTTCTATTATACAACATTCCTGTCCCAAACTGATGTTTTTTTGGTGCTGCAGCTTTTACACATTTATCAAGACCAAATTACATTCTTATATCATCTGAAAAAGTTTTGACCATTTGCAGTTATTCTTTCAGTTCTTAATCTGATGAACTATACAATTTTAAATCATCTACAAAAAGAAGATGAGAAGTCTTTATACTTTGTTTTTTGGGGAGCCAAATTGTAGCCAGGACCTAATCTGTTAAGTAGACAACTTAATGGATTAAGGGTACAAAATAGCAATGACAGAGAGTGACCCTGGAATATCCTCTTTGAATTTTTATCCCTGGAATAATAATTTGTCCTTCATTATGGCTTAACTGCAAAGTAGTTTGCCACTGTTTCATGGTCTCTGTAATGTAATTGATCAGTTTAGGTTGTATCTTATACATTTTTAAGCACCCTTTTATCCATGAATGTGGGATACTGTCAAATGTTTTTTTGTAGTCTGTCCATGTCATACTTAGATTTTCCCCCTTTTACAGTTCTCCGTTATGATTTTATTTAACAGCAAATCATCCTTTGCTCCTTATGACTTTCTTTTATTACACTTTTGTTTTATTGCCATGATTGCGTTTTCTTCTAATTGACTATAAACTCTGTCTGTATCAATTCCAGTGTATAGTTTATATGTCATCAGAAGGTAAGTTACTGATCTATAGTTTTTAGGATAGCTTGCAGGTTTGCTCTTAAGGAGTAGTATTGTTTTTCTTGTTGTTAACCAGGCTGATGGCTGTTCAGGGTGTGCATGTAAATGGTTCTTACTCATGGCAAAATCTTCATGTAAAGGTGTTAATGCTTTTAGCCAGAAGTTAGGTACTGCATCTGGGCCTGGGATTTTCCATTTAGGAGCTTTTCTTAACATTATTTCAGTCTCTCTCTGTCTATTACTTCATCCCATTTGATATCCTGTACATTTGAACTTCTTATTCTTTCTTTTACTGCTTTTATCCATTTAGCATATTTGTTATGTTCCACAGGATTTTCATAGATATTTCTCCAAAATGTTTCTATTTCTCCTTTTTCTTGTGGTGTTTTAATTCCTTTTGCCTTTTTCCCAATTTTCTATAAAACTTTTTTGGGTCATGAATAAATTGCTAATTTTGTACTTTTTCTTTATATTTATTTGCATATCTTCTAAGTTTTTCTGCCTGTGGTGATATTTTTAGTTTATTATTTGTGATAGTGTACAATAGATCCGGATCTGTTCTGATACTGCGCATTGCTTTTATCATGTCTATCTTTCTGAGTAGTTTTGTTGATCTGTTCCCTCTTCTATACTCTTCTAACAGTGACACTTTTTGTCTTAATTGCTTTATAGTTTTCTCTGCTTCCATGATGGCATTGGATTTCTCCCCTTCCTTTTCCTTACTACCTTTTGTTTTTGTGGTAAGACTTAATTTACCTGCACAGCAATATATCCTATTTACCTCAATTATATTGCTTGAATTTCTAGGAACAGTCCTAATTACTGCATTCATTTGTTTTATCAAATTTCTAACTTTTTGGGTTTTATTGGCTTTCTGTAGTCTACTTCTTTCATTGATCTTAATAAGTCTGTCCATCTCTATTAAATCTCTTCTCTTATATCATTTTCTTCTAAACCAAGAGCACATTCTTTGTTCTCCATTTCCTGTGGGCATTCTATAGAAAGCTCTAGAGCATCTACCTGTGCCAGTCTCTTCAGAATCATCCAGTGTCATCCATTGCTCTTTCATATGTGAACTCACTGGCCTATCACTCCAAAACATTGACTGTGTCAGAGTTGCCACAGTTTCCTGTTCCTCCCCTTGCTGCTCAACTCCAACTGAACATTTGTACTGGTTTCCTAAGGCTCCAAATTATCTTCATATGGCAACTGATCAGATGTTTCTTGCTCCACTTGTTTATCCTTAATTTGGGGACCGATTGCTCTATCCTGCTGTGATGTTTTCTGAGTTAGATTGCGTACACTAAATCCTTCACTTCACAGGTTCTCCATAACCTCAGTATACATTTTTGTAAATTCTTCATTACTAATCCTCTTTTTCACTTTTCCTCTTTGTTTTCTTATTTTTGTATTGTAAAATGTTCCATGTTCAGATGCCTTTGCCTGTATTTCTCTTCAAATATCTTTGGTGCTGCTCTCCTTGTATTGATGTTTTGCTTTCTGTCTTACACCATATTATAAGCTTATAGGTAGGTACTAGGCTGTTGGCCCTAGGGCCTATATAAGCCTAGCCAAAAAGGTACCCTGGCTTTCGGCACCCAAGAAAATTATTTGCCTGTACCCCTGTCAAGCAGAGCCATAGAAGTGATCTCCGGGGTGAATTTCCTATCTCCCATCCAATCATCAAGCTTTTTCTTGAAGAGTGCTAATGAGGAGCTTTGTTTGATATAGATAGGTAGTTTGTTCCAGAGTATGGGAAGTCTCTGGGACAGGAATCTATCCCTCCAGCATGTTCTGTTTATTGTGGTGACAAGGTTTAGGTCCCTAGAGAGTGTAGCTCAGTGGGATTGGGATTTCTTTAAGTGGAGCATGTCCAACAGCTCTGGGTTTGACATAGCTTTGTATGTTAGGCAGAGATTGCCTCTGAGTAGGCAATATGTGATGGAGTAAAGCTGGAGTTTTTGGAGACTGTCTGCATATGGCATCTGTTTGAGGCCGGTAATTCTCTTTGTGAGGTATTTCTGCGGCCTTTCTAGTTATTGTAGATGTCTTGTGAGGTACATACCAAAAGGGGCATTGCACTCTATAATGGGTCTAATGAATGACAAGTAGAGGGCAACAATGACCTCTTTTTTCCTGGATGAGAAACCTTTTATGATGAGGAGTGCCACGTAGAAGGATTTCATGACTACTGTGGTGATGTGATTATCAAAGTGTCCCAAGGTCTCTTATCACACTTTCGGTGTTAAGTAGACTACCGCCTATGTGGTAGTTCATGGGTACAGAGTTTTTACCAAAAGGGATGACAATGCACTTTTTGGCATTGAGCATGAGGCCATGGCTTTGAGACCAGGCATCTGTCTCAGTGAGGCCATTTTATTGGATGTCCACATCGTTAGGAGTTTCGATTATGGCTCCTAGTTTGCAGTTATCTGCAAACTTCGTTAGCCAAAGACCTTCTGTGTTAGCCTGTACTTCTGAGAAGTAGAAACCAAACAGGAGAGGACCCAGGATTGAACCCTGAGGTACTCCACTTGTCACTGGTCTGAAGCCAGATTTGGAGTCTACTACTTTCACAGTGTGGGTTCTGTCAGTGGGCCAGTTGGCAACCCATCTTGTGACATAGAGATTTATACCTAGTTTAGTGAGTTTATCTATAATTCCAAAGTGGGGGTGGTGTTGAAAGCCTTGGCGAGATCTTGATAGGCTATGTGAACCACCTTACCCTTATCTACGGCTTTGGTGACCACTTCAAAGAAGTCTGTCAGGTTTAGGAGACATAATCTGCTTTTTACAAACCCAACTTGGGTGAGGTCCTGAGTTTGGAAATTACCAATGTCATTGTTTATAAGTTCCATGATGATACATTCCATAGCCTTGCAGACCAGGCTCATCAGGCTAATGGGGCAATAGTTCCTGGGGTCCGTGGTGGCTCCCCCTTTGTGGAGTGGGATAACCATCGCTGTGCACCATTGCACAAAGCCTGAGGTGAGGCTATGATTAAACATGGTACTTAGGTGGGGTGCCAGTTCATTTTGTAGTTTGTGTAGAACACATCCTGGGATGGTGTCAGGTCCCATGGATGCTGTGTTCTTGGCTTTGGAGAGTGTGTTTTTTTACCTGTGCAGCTATGATTATAGGAACTTTGCTTTCTTCCAGTATAGAGATGGACCCTTTAGGGGGTGAGAGGGGGGTAAAGTTAGCACAGAACCTATCTGCCAGGATGTTGGCAATATCAGTTGGTTCTGTATATTTAGTGCCATTGTGCTGTAACTCAGAGCAGATCTGAGTGTTGCCATTGAGATTCTTGACATAGCTATAGAATGCTTTGTGGTTGTCTTTAGAATCAGTGGCAATTTTGTTTTCATAACTAGCTTTGGAAGATTTAATGCAGGAGCTCAGCTTTTTACTGAGGCTAACTAGGGAGTTCCCCCAATCATGGGATTTTACTCTTTTTTTGCAACAGTTTTTTCTTCTGTTGTAGAGTTTGTTTATGGCAGGTGACCACCGGATTAGCTTCCTTTTTTTGGAGGATAGCACCTTGGTTCTGTTAGGGATTGCATGATCCATACACTTGTGTGAGTGCTTATAAAGTGCATTTGTGTAGGATTCAGCAATTGCACCTCTATTGTCCGTCTGCATGGGTGTCGTGAAGTTTGCCACTTCTGTCTTAAGAAGCATGAAGTTGGCTTTGGAGAACTTTTTCATGGTGGTTTCCCTAATGGGGGGGGTGGGATGTGGATGTCTAGGGTGACTAGCTTGTGGTCAGATCTGACCAACAAGGAATTGACCTCTAGTGTGGAACATCAGTTGCCCATGTTGGTAATGACCAGGTCTAGGATATTGCTGCCCCTGGTGGGGGTGTGGATAAGTTGATCCAAGGCGTTGGAATTTATGAATTCCAGAAAATGCTGAGCAAAAGAGTTGGCACATGAGTAGATTTCCCAGTTAATGGTGGGGTAGTTGATATCACCCATTATTAGGGTGTTAGGTTGTACCCTAATATTTTCCAGTGTGTCAAGAAATGAGGAGTGGGAATCCTGGTGCATGTTGAGGGATCTGTAGCAAACTACAATTTGGATTGCGGTCTTGCCCAGAGTTAGTTGCACTTGGATAATCTCGGATGCATTATGCTGAGCAACTAGCCTGGAGGTGTGGATATCCTTAATGAATATGGACACGGCTCCACCTTTAGTGTTTCGGTCCAGGTTAGGCGGCCGGAAGGTGTGGTGTGAATTATAGCCTGGTAATGCAGGGGTGCTCTCTGGATCTTAAATCTCATTTTCTTTCCCATGTCCATATTTCTTCTTCACATGTCTCCTGCTCCTCCTGTTTCTCCTTACTTTGGGGACTCATTCCATCATGCTATGATGTAACCTGTGTTTGAGGTTCTACACTAAATCCTTCACTTCGCAAGTATTCCATAACTTCAACTTCTATTTTTTAGATTATATTTTACTAATCTTCTGTTCTATGTTCCCTCTTTGTGATCTTATTTTTTATTGTGAAATTCTCCATATTTGGATGCCTTTGCCTGTATTTCTCTTTGTGCCTTTTTTGTGTTGATTAATTTGGCTTTCTCCTTTGCATAAATATTGTATCATATCAGATCTCACTTTCTATCCTATGTCCATATTTCCTTTTTTTATACATTTCAAAAGTCTCTAGATTTTATTTATATTTTTGCACTTCCTCAGATGCTTCTTTTTCAAAATGGATTGAGGTTTCTTGGTCTATATAATGTTTTTCATAAATCTGTTGTATTAATGAACACACATTTTTATTTGAAGCTTCTGACAGTTTTTCTTGTGGAAGTGTTTTTTTTCCTCTAATTTGTCTGTTAATATTTTTGTGTATCTACTGTGGCTCAGTATAGATGGTCCTATTAACAGTGAGCTCTGCACACAATTGTGTATTACCTTTGAGGTTGTACACATAGCTAAAAAATGTCTTGTGATTGTCCTTGCCCTTGGAGTCCAAATTTATCTCAAATTTGTCCTTGGTAGACTTTATTTTTCCACTGAGTTGTTTCTTTAGTTTGATAAGAGTGCCTTTATCCTACACAGCCTATTTTTGCCATGATGTTCTTCTATCTACTATACAGCCTATAGATTTTGTGATTTCACCAGGGTGGCTTGTTTTTCAAGTTAGTTCTGTACTTATTATTTTACATCTAAGTAGCTATTAGCATGCATAAAGTTTCTGTGAACAGTTCTGCATTGGCAGCTATGTTCTTTGGGATTATGGAGGCTTGAAATTTTGCCAGGTTATCAATTAATAGTAGAACGTTAGCCTTAGATTAGTACCTGAACATTCCAAGGTTAGCTGGGGTTCCAGGTTTTATATGTAATTCAAAGGATATTGTTTTGTGATCTGACTATAACTTGACAGGACATTACTCTAGGCATTGTGCAGCAATCTCCCATATTAGTGAGAACCAGATCTAGTATGTTTGCACCCCTGGTCAGCATATTGACAATCTGATCAAGGGACTCTGTGTTTATAAATCCAGGAATCTCTGTGCCTGCACATTTTGTATTGTATATGATTCTCATTTAATAGTGTGGTAATTAAAGTTATCCATAAATGTGGTATTGGGTTGGATTGTGAGTGCTTCCAGTAATCTTAAATACATGTTATGGGTTACCTAAGTCATAGAGGGGGACCTATAGCTTGCAAGAAATTGGTATTGGATTTTGCCTATGATGATTTGAACATGGTGAAGCTCAGGTGCATGGCCCTGTTTGATCATACTTGAGGTATATTTATTGCTGATGTAAATCGAAACACCTCCAACATTAGTCCCTGTCTGTGTACTAGCTGGTCTAAATGTGTGGAAGGCCAATTACCTGATCATGTGCATAATGGTGTAGATCCCGGCCCCTGATAAGCAACTGACCATGACTTTCCCTTACTCAGCCTGGTGGAAGGGACATCAGTGTGTCTCACAATGGATTCCTCAGTGACCAGAATGTTGGACTGTGTGGTGGCTTGCCTTTTGGGTTTAGAAGTAGAGGCACCATAAAATGTGGCTGTATGTGTTGATGTGGTTGTTGTTTTTAAACAGTGCATCAGGGCTGCTGAGGGTAGTTGTTATATTTACTTCCTGTAAGAGGTCTTTAGAGTTTTGGAGGGTTACATTTAACTCCCTCAGCATATGTGGGTCTATGTGTTTGCTTTGTACTGTGTTTTGTGGGTTAAGCATGTGTTCTACTGACAGCTTGATTAACATGAGGGGTGCTTTTAATGTTAGAGTTTTGCTTCCAGTGACATTGTGAAATGCTAAACTTTGCTTATTAACTGTCAATGCCACAGGATAACTGTATCTTATGTGACCAAACCAATCATTTTGTGGGCTTGCTGCCCACAAGTTTGCAATATAGACAAAGGAATGCTGTTATGCAGAAGAGTAGTAATTGTAGTAACATGGGGTAAGTATTTTTTTAAGTTATTCCTGACAGGTTAACACATGTTGGCAATGGAGGCTAGGAAGCAGTTGCCTGCAGACATTGGGGCAGTTCAATGTAAATAGAAACTTGGCCTCAGTTTGTGGTCCAGCAAGTTAATAAGCAGGTAATGTGCCAAGTCAACTGCATGTCTTATCCTGCTGCTAGTGATCTCAGCTGTTTAGTAGCCTGTCCCTGAAAGCATGTGTCTGGCTAAAAATCTGGGGGGAAAAAACAAACTTGATCTATAAATTGTTACCTCCATTAAAGATCAAATATGCTATCAGTGGAAAAAATGCAAAGTCAAATGCCAAGGTCATAGCAGGTCACTGGTAAGGATAAAACAGAAGCAAGTAATTCAAACTTTTGCTTCCAAGCAGGTTTCCTTTACTTCTCTCGGAGCCTTGTAATATTACTGATACAATGAACAGGTCTGCAATTTTTATTCTTCTGATATGAACAGCTGCCTTAGAGGCTACCACCAAATAAAAACAGTCTAGCTTCTGCCAGTGTTAAGCTTGTATAAGATTGTGAAAAGTGTAGAAGGAGGAATTTGCCCTTTCCCCACTGTAGAACAATATATAATTAGCAGGGTCTATGTCAAATAAATGAACGCTTGAAATGTCGAATGTCATATAAAGCTATGTCAAACCCAGAGCTGTTGGACATGCTACACCTAAAGAAATCCCAATCCCTCTGAGCTACACACTCTAGGGACCTAAACCTTGTCACCACAATAATCAGGACATGCTGGAGGGATAGATTCCTGTCCCAGAGACTTCCCATACTCTGGAACAGGCTACCCATCTATGTCAAGCAAAGTTCTTCATTAGCATTCTTCAAGAAAAAATCTTGATGAGTGGATGGGAAATAGAATATACACCCCGGGGATCACTTCAGTGCCTCTGCTCGACAGTGGCACAGGAAAATAACTTTCTTGGGTGGTGTAAGCCAGGGAACCTTGTTGGCTAGGCTTTCGTAGGCCTTTGGGCCGATAGCCTAGTACCTGCCTATGAACCTATGAACCATATGGTTGAGATCACATGATCGACATATCAAGTGTTCGAAGGTTGACTTTAATGGCGATGTATGGTGCAGAATGGGAGCATTTCCCTTTTCTGCACTGAAGTGCAGTCTCGGAGTTGGTATATTTAAGTAGGGAGGTGGGAGGTGCTTACCCCCTACTCGCACACTAAGGTATGTTTTTCTTTTTTTTTGTATTATATATTCGAACTTTCAAATATCGACCGTATGGTCTTGAACATATGGTATTCGACATTTTCAAAGTTCAAATATATAACATGGACACTAATTAGCAGGGGCAGGTGGGGGTACAACCCCTACATTATGGAAATTTTTAACTTTCCAGATCAATGTTTAACAATTCAGTATTTATGTAGTTTGATATTTCAAAAGTTTATATATACATATATATATATATATATATATATATATATATATATATATATATATATATATATATACTGTACTTGATTTTGTGCCTTTGTTCTCTCATTATTTATGTAATTGCCTTGGATTCTTGAGCAAAGAAGAAATTTGAGAGATATTCTTAGTAGTAACCATTTCCATACTTCTTGACCTGCACACATTAAAAATATTTACATATATCCATACAAAATCTACACACCTAATTAACATAATATTTTAATACCAAATAGCACATAACTCTTCCCACTTCCACTAGGATTGTGTGTGACTAATCAGAAACAAACATAAAAAAAACTGAGATTAAAAAAATGTCACAAAAATACAAGGATATTATGAAAGACGCAATGCAAAAGCTGTAGACTTCAATGAATGGCATTTCAAAATTCTACCTCACAAAGTTATTTATTTTCACTTCTGAAAAAAGGGAGATGTAAGATGTGGATCGTCATGCTATAATATTATTAGTGCCACCAGTATGCTGGTTATGTATTCTGGTTTTCTAAATGCTAAACAGTTTCTAATCAAATGTGATATAGAGGGGTTCACAGATTTGTATGATGGGGTATGTTAAGCCTAAAAATAGGTATGTACCTCCCAAATATGTAAACTCAAGAAGTCTGTTGTTGTTTATTCTGAATTTAGCATAGCACCTGCCATTGTGTGATATCTAGCTTTAACAGACAGGTTGGCATTGCAGTGCATTGTATGGTGATAATTTAAGGGGTCATAATGCAACTGCCATTACCTAACAGTTCCTGCATGTTTGCTGGGTCTGGACTCCTCTGCCAAGGTTCAATAAGTCTGCCATTAAATTTTACATAGCAGCACTGTATTGCAAACCACACTGATGATGCCTGTATAAACTGTTCCTGGAAGGCAACCAGATATGGGCTATGAGGGCTGGTAAACAAGGATGTGTCTGAATAAATTGTTGTTTGAAATACATTATGTCACTTTTTTAATTTCATTACAGTTGGACATCTGAAACATGCATGTATTATTTCTGGCAGGCAACCAGATATGGGCTGTGGGACTAATGAGCAACTGTGTATTTGTGTAAAACAATGTCTGAAATATGTCATGTGGCCATTATTTTATTCGTCACGTGTACATCATTTGAGATGTACACAGACAGCAAAGTATAATTGCTGGGTATGGGGTTAGTTGTAAATGAAAATGATTGACTGCTGGTCATTATTTTAGTTTTGACGAATCATCATCATCTATCCCCCCTTTTTCTAATTTTCTACATGCGTCTTGTCAACTGTCACCATCTCTCTGGATTCTGTGCCACTTTCCTATCTTCTGTGATATTCATGCTTGAGTGTCAAAGGTCTTCTCTCACACAATCCATCCATCTCTTTGCTGGACATCCTCATTTCTAGTCGCCTTCATGCTGTCTATTCAAAATCTTCCTCACCAGATTGTCTTCTGCTTTTCTATGCATGTGCCTGAACTACAGTAATCTGTTCTTTTTTACCTTCTCTGCAACTGAACCTACTTTGACCCCTGATCTGAAATCCTCATTTCTTTGTCTGTCTCACAGTGTGCATCTTACCAACCATCTCAGACACTTCATCTCCATCACCTCAAGCTTTCTCAACTGCTGTGCCTTTACTGACCAGGTTTCAGTACCATACAGTAGTACTGGCCATACCACTGTTTTGTACATCTAACTTTTCCAGCTTCTTTGGAATTCTGTCACACACCACATCTGACACTATGCCAGTTGATTGCAGCCCCTCTGATTCTAGGTTTGATCTCCTTATTCTGAGTTCCCTTCTCCTCAACCACCCCTCCTAGATATTTGACATTGTTAACCAGTTCCACTAGTTTCCCTTCAATCTCATTTCTCATCTTCTTCTGATTTCCCCCATTTGCTGCCATTACAAGTATGTTATCTGTATTCAATTTCACCCCATGTGTCTTTAATTTTGCATTCCATTCCCATATTCTTTGCTGAAGTTCTTGCTCAGAGTCTGCCTGTAATGCCGCATCATCTGCATATGGCAACTTTGTTCCAGAGCCCCCTACAACTTATTTGCTGATCTAGCCTATGACTGTTATGAGCAGTAGTGGGCTCAGAACTGAACTCTGATGCAAACCAACTATCACTGGGAGACTGAACACTGTTTGTACTTGAGTCACTGGGTTCTTGAACATAGTCTGCACTAATTCTACCAATGTGTTTAGGACTTCAAACCACCACAGAACTGCCCAAATCAGCTTTCTTGGGACCTTGTCATATGCTTTTTCCAAGGCATGGCATGCTCAGATGTAGTCTTTCCTCATTTCTAGCTTCTCCTCAATTATCTGTTGACCATTGGGTTGATTGTGCTGCATCCTGATATGAATCTGAACTGCTCATCTACCATCTTACTTTCTACTACACTACTTTAATGCAGTGTGACAGGAGTATGATACCTCTGTACTGTCCACAGTTGACAATGGCCCATTTGGTCTTTTAAACTGGCACTAGTATGCTTACTTTCCAGTCTTCTGGGATACTCCTTTCTCTCCATACTGATATGAGTACCCTCAGGAGCCATTTCCCCACTATCTCACCCAACATCTTGATCATATCTGCTGTGACCTCATCTGAGACTGCTGCTTTCCCTGACTTCATTTTCCTTAGTGCTGTTCTTACTTCTTCTAGGGTGGGCTGTTCCTCTTCTTTCATCATAGGCTGTGACTGTGGTAGTACAGCTTATGTGGGGTTTTCTTTATTCAGAAGCTGTTAAAATAACTCCTTTCATCTGCCTTTGATTTCCTGTAGGCTGGTGAGCAGGTTGTTATTGGCATCTCTTATGAAGGGTGCCTGATTATCTTCTTTATGTTCCTTTGCTTTGTAACCCGATTGAGATTCTTTGTGCAATCTACTGAGTCACTTTACAGAAGATGGTAGAGTGCATCTGATGCCTTGCTTTTTGCTACTGCAACTTCTTTCTTGGCCTCTTTGTTAGCCAACCAGTATTCCTTCTTAGCATGGTCCATTTTTCTACCTCCTGCTTTTTCCTGCACTCCTTCTTTCTTTTGATAACTTCCTAGACTTCTGCATTCCACCACCAGCTTTCCTTATGTACCTTATTTCCATACCTGTCTTGGCCACATGTCTGTTCTGTAGTCCTTACACATGCTGTGTTGAGGCACTGCCATTCTTTTTAAACTGCACTTATTTCCTCTTCTTCCTGAGGTGCTAAAGCCCTGAATAATTCCTTGAACTTTTGTGCTTTCTCTACAATCAACTTCCATGTCTGAAAGCAAGTCTTTGTTGACCCTAGAGCCTTCTCTGACCATTGCTTGCAGCTAACTATGGCAACCAGTGGATTATGCAGTGGGCTAACTGTTTCATTGGGGATGACTTTGCAATCAGTGATTCTACCCCAGTCCCTTTCTTTAATATCATGAAGTCTACCCGAGTTGCATGTTGGTCACTCTTGTATGTGATCTTTGACTATCTGTCTTGCTGAACCATATGTTGGCCAACATCAACCCATTTGCCAGACAGTAGTCTAGGGTGGCTTTGCAGAACTGACGTGATTTTTGTACAACAAGTCATATTACTTTACTATGGTTACCATTTGTGCTTTTACTGTAGTCATTGTAGTTTTATCACATATGTCTGCCTTATGTTGTAATAATTCTTATTTTTGTTTGATTTGTGGATTGTTTTAACTATTTTAATTTATTAATTTTACATCATAATGAAAGAATGCATTCATTGACAAGCCTTGGTTGTGTAACATAGCCTAAGCATGTTGTATTTTATTGATATGCTTTGCATGCTTTCTGTGTAGCTCCCAAGAACTTTGGAGGGATTGACATCTGTCAATTTAACATAGTCTGTATTATCTGAAGTGATGTTCAGAGTGCATTATGTAGTCACTGTCGCATATGACTGTGAGGCAGTCTCTATTATAAGACTGGACTGACAAAGATTTCTACATTTAGTTAAATGTGTGCTGCTTTGTGGATCTTTTTTTTTTTTTTTTTTTGCCAGCCATGCCTTGATACATAGCTGGAATAGCTCAGGATATATATTATGTTAATATCACCAACATATACATTTTTTAAAAATTAAACCTAGACCATTTATTTTTCAAAGCAGTAGGCACTACATTTGCGTATGAAGAACTGAAATGCAAATGGGTCTGGCAGAAGTAATATGTGCATACAATTCTGTTTAATATGGAATTATACACATTACATTTACTTTTGCATAGCTTTTCCATAATGACTTGTATCTATTGTCAGATGGTCAACATTTCTTCTTATGTCTTCATCATGTGTAGTCTTCTCTTTCAGCTGTGATACATATGGCTGTCTTATGCAATGATGTTAGTGATCTTTAAATAGTTTAATGCAGCTCATCCAACGCTCCCAAAATGATACAAGCAATATATTTCTTTGTAAAGTAAGGAAAATACACAGTCTACAAAGTGGCTATAACAGTATGGTAGGGTGGGTGGCTGTCTGTATATAAAAGTATCCTATGCTCTTGTCATATGCACATTTTAAGCAGCAGTTAATTTGGATTTGCATGACTAGTGCACATTTGTATGAAGTTTCTTGAACACTTTACTGTAACTAGCAAATGTGCATTTGTGTATGAATCTGACTTGAAGTATTTTGCTTGGCCATAATTGTTATGCTGTCATTATGTTTCTTACCAAGATCATCCATCTTAGATGTACATAGTCAATGTGGCTGCAATTGCTGAGTACAGGGGCTATCTGTGGAGGAAAATGGCTGATCCTGCTGAGATGATAAAAGTTAAACAGTTATTGGCTTGTATTTGCAAGACTTGCATGTACTTGTGTAAAACAAAATTGAATACTTTACTGTGGCCATTTTTATCATAATCTGATGTGAGGTATTTATGATCAATAAAATAGCTGTGACCAATGAGTACAGATATTGGTGGATTATAATAAGGGCAGTTTGAGTGGTATTTTACATTTGAAATGGGTAATTTTGTTATTATTGGTTTGTACATTTTATTTTACTTATTGCTAGAAGAATGTTCAAAACTACCAATCTAAAATGACCTTGAGTAAATTGTGCTTTCTTTTAGATGAATAAAAGGAAGATATAGCATGTATTTATGCAAAGCCAAAAAAAGGGCCCAAGGTACAAGTAATCTGCCACTGGTCAGTGGTGATGTAATGCTATTTCTCTTTATCTCCCTCACATTTACACTTATACAGCTAGATAATGCCCATGAATCCCCTTAATGTTTCCTGGTCAAGTATAGAACATCCTCTGTATCACACATAACCCATGAGGCATATCTAAATAAGCTGGAGTTTCTTACCATCAATAAAAAACAAATACTACTATACTTAAAAATTTAAACTATCTTCTATTAAATGGGATACACATAGACCACTACAATGAAGTATGATCAATGCTCCCTAAACTTCATTAATGCACACTTGCGAACAAATTGTATGTTGCGCTGCCTAAAAGATGACCAAATATATTTGATCTGTCCATTACAAGTAATGCACCAATATAATTTGCATTTGCAATTTCATCCTCCTTGATTAGGTCTGAACATTGAGCAGTGGCCTTTAGTATCAGAACCTAAATTAAAAACTCACAAACCCTACCACTTTTTAAAATTTAAGTAAAGGAAATTTAAAGATTCAAGATTCCCACCCCCTTCACTTGTAGACAAATAAGCAGATACTACTGTTCTTACCAGCAGCTGTGTCATGAATTTGGTCCTCACCTATAACAAATATGTTGCCAAGTTTAGGAATAAACCCCTTTGGAATAAACAAGCTCTGCAAAAAAAGGCCCTCTCACTTAGTAACAAACCACCTCAAAATTAAACTCAAAAACGTTAAACAAAAAACATAGAAACAAATCTAATCTTTCAAGGTTTAAATCTGAGTTACTGTCCTGTCTTTGAAAACTGCATTCATGTTTAGTTACTAAAACTACACCCTGAGATGCTTTCAGAATGACAAATATAGGCTTCAAAAACTGATTTTGGGGAAAGAGCATTCTCATGACTATATCTTGTCATTTGGAAACACCTCCCCATGAAAGTAAAAACCTAACATACACCTCAGGCTTTAAACATGCTCTCTAAGCTCATCTTCTTAAGGAGGCCCAGTGCGCCAACTACCATGGTAATGGGTAACACCAGGGTTCAGTACCGGACACTTTAATGTCTTTGCACATGAATACTTCTGCACTGATCAATATATTACCTGATATGTTCTCCTATTTATATTCATACATAACTCTCACTTATAACTCTTGCTTTTTTGCTAATGTATTTGCACTTGTTGATAAATTTTGATTATTGCTAATTTGCTAGTACTTAGATTCTATGCTATGGCTTGTTTCTTCCTAATTATGCATTTTTTCTGTGCTTACTCTATATTTTACATTATATGTGTACTCCAGCTCATTTATCTCATGTCATGGCTGAAAATGATCAGTGGACTAGCCTACATATCAGGGGAACAAACAGTAAGTAAATAAATAAAGCCAACAGAATTACCAGTTCTTATTAAACTATATGGGGAAACTTAGAAATAACTTCCAGCAACACCTAAAGTTGATACATAATGGATCTATACACTCTTCCCCCTGAAAACATAGCTGATTTACTAGCAAACAAATTGAGCTCAAAAGTCTGTACCTAAGCTACCTAACGCACCCCCCACATCACCCTTGAACAAGTCCTAATGATTCTATTGGAGATAAAAAAATATTATCTCAGTGTAGGGCCGATAACTTACTGGAATGCTTCCTTCACAATATGAAGCATTATCTTTCTAACCCACCCTACAATCTGTTCAACCTCATCCTCACATTAGGTTTTGTGCTTGAGGATAGAAAAACTGCAATGATCATTCACCTATACAAAGAAGATCCCGACACTGTAGGTTTTGTGCTTGAGGATAGAAAAACTGCAATGATCATTCACCTATACAAAGAAGATCCCGACACTGTAACAACAACAACAACTACAGACAGACCCATACAACTTATAAATCTTATCTGTAAGACAATGGATTGCATCATTATAGACCTCATAAACATGGACATTGACAGGCTGTTCTTCGACCTAAATCATTTTGGGTTTCTGAAATGTAGAGCCTGTCTGCTGAACAAAGATGACGTCTTTAAAAAAGATGACTGAGGTTCCAGATGAGACAAAGTTAGTATGCATAGCTTACCTCATCCTAGGCAAAACATCTGATACCATTCCTCATTCAGACATCACAGATAAACTTATCAAACTAAATATAAGCATTTATGTTAAAAGATTTATACTAACCTGTCTCATAGACAAAACCCAACTGATCATGAATTGGGATACACATTCCGTGTAAAAGCTCATTATCAGTGGTTTACTCAAGGGCATGGTACTGGGGTTGGTATTTACTTCTCTGACATCCAAACTAGCATTAAAAGACCTTTAGCTGAGTATATTTTTGGGTTACTGAAAATGCTGTGACATCATTAAATGCACTGTGGAAACCCAGATTCTACAATAATGTCTAACACAAACAGACAAGTGGTATCACAGTCATGGCTTCAAGTTAAATGTGAAAAAGTATAATATCATATGGTTTGACAAACAGGAACACTCATGTTCCTACCATATTAATACCCCCCGTTCATCACCATGTGACCATAGTTGTTAAGAAATGTTTCTATTTGGCCTTGGTTATTACTAACAGTATTTCTTCCAAGTCTAAGAATGTTATTATATTTCTCTCCTCCTCCTTTTTTAGGTCCATACTTGCATATTATGCTTCCTTTGGCAAGTATCAGTCAAGTAAAATGGTCCAATAACCTGAAAGACCTCAAAGTTTCCTCAAAATGATAGTCAATGACCTGAGTGGCATTACCTCTGCAGAACACCTCAGAGCTCTATTTCTGTCCTCTGTCTCATACAGACTCCTTGAAGATCTGCTCTGCTTGGCCTACAAGGTGTGAAATGACCCTTTCCTACGTGGCCTCATTCATACTCACAAAACCAGCAACACCATGATCCTAAACCTTCACTTTAACATAAATCAAACCTAATGACATGGTAGACACTGCACTCAAATAATTCTTCTCCTCTCCACTAAAACAGACTCCCCCTTGCTTTTCAGACAAAGCAGTTCCTCACCCTCTTCAAATGCAGTCTTAATGACAGGATGGGTAACCACACATACATCCCAGGTTTGATCCCACAAAACTTGCATCCTTGATACTATACTCAGAAAAAAATAATAAATAAATCCTTTATCTAGACTAGGACTGTCAAACATTTGGGTTCAGATGCTACTAACCATATATTTTTTTTGAATTTGCCTTACTCACCTTCTTCATTCTGACTGCTGTTCCCAGTACCCCACATCGGTCAACCTATAATCATTGCTTTGTGGCATCCATGCCATTGCATAGAGGGATAAAGTCCTGACTATGGCCCAGGTGACCTAAGTCTGATTAGCAGCTTGGGTGCTTCAGTAGTTGGCGGGGGGGGATGAGGGCAGGTGCATCACAGGAGGGTAAGATAGTTGTGTGGGTGGTCCCCAAGACATTCCTGAAAAATGCTGGGGTTGGTGCAGGGACGCATAGTACAAAGGAGAGATTTGTCTGAAGGTATGGATGAACTTCTGCAGAGGTGGGAAACCTGGAAACATAACAGGAAAAACATCCCCAAACCCCCGGACAGATGTTGGACAGCACTGACCTCCCAGGATACCCTCAGGTTCAACGCTGATTGTAACTCTCAAAATGTCCAGATTTTTGCCTCACATTTTTGATTGTTCTTCATAAAAGCTGTGGCTTTTGGGGAAATCATTGAGGACTGAAGGAACTAAATAATGACATATATCCAAGCTTCAATATCCTTCAGAAAATACACATTAAGACAACTCTGTAATTCTGGCAACTTTCTAGGTTTATAAGTCCAATATTTAAAATCTGTCCATGATTCTGTGTCTTTGTCCCCCCAATTATGTTTGCTTTGTCCAGATTTCTTGCACTTAGATGTACCTCAGAAAGTACTTATTTTGACTACTTCATCAAAAGATCAGTAACCCTACTGCTTAATTCCTTCAAATTCATCTCTTGAATCTCCTCCTCTGCAAGGACCTCCTGCACCTCAAAGCACTATAATAATTATTATCTTCTGGCTGAAAGAGCCCTGTTTGCTCTCTACCTTCCTAGCAAAGTTAGTCTTTATGGAAGGCATTTTTAAATGATAGTATGCAGTATGAAAATAAAGCAAATATGACTTCTTCCAATCATTTCCTCTTTTTACAAATATTTTCTCATTAGTTATAAAATTTATGGCACGAGTTTATAGTTTAAAACTATTTTAGTAATTAGATAGTTCTAAGGAAAATGATTTGCCAAGCTATAAGCAGCTCAGATTCATAACAGTGTTTAAAATATACAAACTTGTTGAAGTTAATCATTATTTTTTAAAGCATCCAGTTACTCTGCATTGTTTTGCTTGCACATACTTATCATCCTGAAAACTCAGATCAGACACCTTTACTTTGATATCCTCAAAGCTCATTTCAGGCAATAGCCTACAATATAGAAAGCCCCAAGGAAACACCACTGAATTGAACTTAACAAATTTAAACCTGTTATAAATCTTCCATTTCACAGAATAGTGTGCAGAGCTGGACATGTACATCAATTGTTTATTAATGATCTGCACATTCTAAAGAAGAATATATAGATTTTGACAGATGACATATTTGTTTAGCCAGCTATAGCTGTTTTATACTCAAGTCCTGGTACTGTGTTACTAGTATTGATCACTTTCACTGTTTTGCAATTAAATAAAAAAGATGCCATTACTGAATATTCTCAGACTAGCACTGCAGTGCATAGCAGAGAATAAGTAGCTACCGTTTACATATATGCCGCATGTATTGCATATTATATTGTTAAACATGATTTAGATGCAGAACCTCTCATTTGTTGCCACAGTGAAATGAACTTTGCACTATTCATTCTGGTGGTGCATTGAACTCCCATATGAAAAACGCTCAGTGTTAAAGGTGGGCGATGTATGAGGCCACATAAATTACACAACAGGGTGGCACTGAGCACCCTAGACAGAAAAGCAGAAGAAGGTCTTGGTAGGAGGAGAACAGGGTATGTCCCATTGTAGACATGTACAGAACACAGCTGTCCTCATGAGAAGTATTAGGTTCATAGTATCATAGGATCATAGGAGGTTACTAGGCTATCGACCCGGAGGTCATTTTAAACCTAGACATTTCATCCCAATGTAATCCCATAGATACTCTTGTCAGTACCCAGGATTGTATTTATTAATGATTGCCTATGTCCAGGAGGGTTGTGGGCTCTATCCCTGGTAAGAATTGATGGTGCCCCATCCACTTATCCAGGTTCCTTTTGAACATTGTTGTAAAGGTGCTCTGCTTCACATGAATTGGCAGCTTATTCCAAAGACATGGCAGTCCCTGAGAAACAAATCTGTCCCTCCAGCATGTCCTATTCAAGTTGCAGGCCATATTTACGTCCCTGGAACAGGTAGCTCTAGTACTGTTTGATGTATGGATGTGCAACAAATTCATTAGGTTTGGGTCGGAGATTGCTGTGCAAGCCAGGCATAAGTCTCCACTAAGAAGTCTCTACAATACTGAGTATAGTTACAGGGGCTTTAGTCGGTCTGGGTAAGGAATGTGCTGGAGTCCCTTGATCTTCTTAGTTAAAAACCTCTGAGGTCTCTCCAGTTGCTGCATGTGCTTTGTATGGTACATGCTGAAAGGGGCATTACCCTCAATTATGGGCCTGATTTCTTAGTTAAAAACCTCTGAGGTTTCTCCAGTTGCTGCATGTGCTTTGTATGGTACATGCTGAAAGGGGCATTACCCTCAATTATGGGCCTGATTAATGAACGACACGGCTATTAATAGGACGTGCTGGAGGGATAGATTCATCACCCAAAGACTCCCTATGCTGTGGAATAAAATCCCGGTATATGTGAGGCAGAGCACCTCGCTGGCCTTGTTCAAGAGAAATCTTGACCAATGGATGGGAGATCGCAGATATACCCCAGGGATTACCTTAGTGTCACTGCTCAACAGAGGCACAGCAAAATAATGGGTATAGTTCCCCATACTAAAGGGGTGGCGTAAGCCACAAAACTATGGGCTAGGCTTGTAAATGCCCTCGGGCAGATAGCCTAGTATGAATCTATGAACCTATGAACCTAACCTATGAGTATAAAGGGGTTATAACCTCCTTTGCTCTACTGGTGATGCCTTCACAAACAAAGTCTGCTACATAGAAAGCATTCATTGCTACAGTAGACACATGGTGGCCAAAGTTATGGTTGCAGTCTACTTGTGATCCCAGATCTCTTACCACTTCATAGGTACATAGATTATTGTTATTAATTTGATAGTGTGAAGGGATATTGTTTTTACAGAAGGGAATGATGATGCATTTCTTTGCATTCAGTTTGAGACCCTGACTAAGACACCAGTCATTGGTCTATGTAAGGCCCTCCTGACGTATACTGACATTATTTGGGATTCAACCAGTTTGCAATCTTCTGCAAACTTGGTCAGCCACAGCTCCTTAGATTTGGCCTGAACTTCTGAGAGGTATAAAACAAACAGTAGGGTTCATAGGTGTGTACTAGGCTAATGGCCCTGGAGCCTTTACAAACCTAGTCCATAGGATTACCCTGACATTGTGCCACCTGACCTTAGTTCCCAGTGCCTCTGTAGAGTAGAGCCACTGGAGTGATCCCCGGGGTGAATTTTCTATTTCCCATCTACTCATCAAGGTTTCTCTTGAAGAGGGCCAGTAAGGTGCTCTGTTTGACATGTATGGGAAGTCTATTCCCTAGCAAGGGCAGTCTCTGGGTTATGAACTTGTCCCTCCAGCATGTTCTGTTGATTGTGGTAATGAGGTTGAGGTCACTGAAGTGTGTGATGCAGAGGGATTGAGATTTCTTTAGATGTAGCATTTCTAACAGAACTGGATCAGACATGGCTTTGTATGTCAAGCAGAGATCGCCTCTAAGTACGCGGTATGAGACAGAGAATAGTTGGACTTTTTCGAGTCTGCCCATATATGACAAGTGTTTAAGGCCTAGGATCCTCTTTGTGAGGTACTTTTGCGGCCTCTCCAGTTGTTGCAGTCCAGTGAAGTACATGCCAAATGGGGCATTGTACTCGATGACTGGCTTAATGAGGGAAGAGTAGAGGGAGACAATGACCTCTTTCTTCCTGAATGCAAAACCCTTAGTAATGAGATGTGCCACATAGAAGGACTTTCTGATCACAGTGGCAATGTGGTGGTCAAAAGAGAGGCTGCTGTCAACCTGTGTTCCCAGATCTCTTATAACACCTTCTGTGTTCAGTGGACTACCATTGATGTGGTAATTCATGGGAACTGGGTTTTTCCCAAATGGAATGGCGACACATTTTTTGGCATTGGGCTTAAGGCCATGGTTCTGACACCAGTCGTTGGTCTCAATGAGGCCTTTCTGTAGGATGTCAGTATCACTTGGGAAGTTAATAATAGCTCCCAACTTGCAATTGTCTGTGACCTTTGTCAGGCAGAAACCCTTTGTGTTGGCCTGGACTTCAGAGAAGTAGATACCAAACAGGAGAGGACCCAGGACCGAACCCTGTGGGACTCCACTCATGACTGGTCGTCTGTCTGACTTGGAGTCCACTACTTTCACACTGTGGGTTCTATCTGTGAGCCAGTTTGCAACCCACCTAGTGATATAGGGGTTGATGCCTAGCTTAGTGAGCTTTTCTATTATTCCTGAGTGGGGAATGGTATCAAACTCCTTGGCCAGATCAAGGTAGGCTGTATGAACCACCTTGCCTTCATCCACAGCTCTGGTGACTGACTCAAAAAAGTCGACCAAGTTGAGCAGGCATGATCTACCCTTTACAAAACCAAACTGTGTGGGATCCAGAGTTTGGAGATTTCCTATAACCTTGTTTATTAGGTCCATTATGATGCATTCCATAGCTTTGCATATCAGACACATCAGGCTAATGGGGCGATAGTTCCCAGTGTCTGTAGTCACTCCTTTGTGGAGAGGGATGACTGTAGCAGTGCGCCATCCAGTAGGGACAAAGCCTGAGGTGAGGCTGTGATTGAACAGGGCACACAGGTGAGGTTCCAGTTCACTCTGTAGTTCATGTAGAACACAGCCAGTGATATTGTCAGGTCCCATGGAAGCTGCATTCTTGGCCTTGGACAGTGTTGTTTTAACCTGTGCAGCAGTAATACTGGGTGCCTGGCAAACAACTGGTATTGTGATTGGTCCTTTGTGGGGGTGGTAAAGTTGGCACTGAATCTGTTGGCCAGTATATTGGCAATATCTGTTGGCTCGGCATAGGAGGTATCATTGTACAGTAGCTCAGAGCAAATCTGGGTATTGCCATGGAGATTCTTTACATAACTATAGAAAGCTATCTACTGCAATTCTGTTTTCATAGCTAGCTTTAGAGGATCTGATGAGGCATCTCAACTTTTTATTGAGGCTGATCAGGGAGTTTTTCCAGTGTTGGGACTTCACCTTATTCTACATCAGTTTCCTCCTTCTGTCTGGGGGGCCCAGCACTGACCCTTGTGGCACCCTGCTGGTGTCAGGTCTGTTGGCTGATGTGGAGTCACCCACTTTTTATAGTGTGTGACCGGTTTGTGAGCCATTTGGCAACCCATCTTACAACAAAGGGACTTACATTCAGTTTGCTAAGTTTATCAGTAATATTCCAAAAAAAGCCAACAACTTGTTGGAATACACATGGCAAAACCACATTTTAATACAAAATAGGAAAAACATAAAACATGTGAGCGCTTTCATAGAGTCCTCTCTGCTTCCTCAGACATACTAAAGTAACTGCTGCTCTTGTTTAAATAATGATACATCTAGGTCATATCTAATCAGTTAACAGCATCTTGATTGAATAAATAAAAGTTAAAGGCATACACTATACAAACGCTATATAAACAATCAATCATATAAATAGTGAACTAAAAATATATGTAAAAAACTGTAAAAACATGCTCTATAAAATTAGATAGTGGTAAAACTGTAAAATATATGTACAAATATTAGAAGATGTGACCAAACATAATAATCAATGTTTCAAAGCCCTGTTCCTAAGAAAAGGTTTCAGTGAAACCTTACTATTTAGTCCAGGTGGTCTGTCAGCCTGAAGCCTAATTATCCATTCTTGTTCTGAGGCTTCAGTCTTGTTGTTCATGTTCCCACCTCTTTTATTATCTTGTATGATATGTAACACTAGAAACTTGAAGGTGTGTGTGGCTTCCTCCTTTATAACATGCATCGCTTATGCACTTGTCTCTTTTTTATTTTTAATGTCCCTTACATGTTCTAGGACTCTATCTTTGAGTAGCCGATTAATTTTGCCTACATAGTAGGCTGGGCATTTTGTACAGAAACCAAAGTATACGACATTCTTACTATAACAGTCTGTATAAAAGCGTGTATCAATGCTGAACTTTCTAGTCAGATGTGTATACTGCCCCCCTCCAAATATGAAGGGGCAGGCTGTACACCTTCTACATGGAAAGGTACCTAGCCTATCAGACCTTGCATAGTGGTCTCCATCTAACTTCTTATAGCACAACTGTCTTTGTTTTTAATGACATGTTGTTTTTGAAGGTAAACGATGGTGTAGCCCCTATAACACCTTCTAGTTCATCCACATTTAACAATATGCCCCAATTATTTTTAAATATATCACAGACTGTACTGATATTACTTGCAAATGTTAATGGAAAATGTAATACATCATTCTCTGTATTCCTGGTTACTGTGGTATTGGTGGCATTGTTACTTTGGTAATCCTGGTTGGTTCTCGTCCTATCATAATGGGGCTTGTACCTCTCTCTTCTCTCATTCCAAGCCACTTTTATTTGTTTGTCTATATCTCTGGCTTTATATCCCCTTTCAATAAATTCATGTTTTAACAGGGTAAGTGCCTGGGACAAACTATCATCATCATTATATAGCCTCATGCATCTAACTATCTGTCCTTTGATCACATTGGTTTTAGTGTAGTTAGGATGCATACTGCTACTAAGTAGAACATTATTCTTTCTAATGGGTTTCCTGTACATGGAGGTATGAACATAATTGAGTGTATCTCTTGTAACTTTTACATCTAGAAACTCTATTTCTCTATTTGAGTATTTGTATGTGAAATTCAAAAAGGGGGTAATAGTATTAATGAAATTTAGAAATTGCTGCAAATTATCTTTGTTATCATGCCAGAACAGAAAAATATTGTCAACAAAACGTTTGTACCATATAACAGACTTAGCAAAAACGTTACCTGTCAAAATATTCTCAGTTTCCCATTGTACAAGTGCTAAGGTAGCTTAGCTATTGGCACAGGCAGTGCCCATAGCCATGCCAACCTTCTGTATATAAAACTTGTCGCCAAACACAAAGATATTATTTTCTAGGATGAAATCAAGTAAGGTACAAATAAGTCGAATTTTGGTATTTTCTATCCCTTTTCTATTAAGTAGTTCCCTTACATTGTCTATGCCCCAAGAATGGGGAATAACTGTGAAAAGGGACTCTACATCAAGAGTAACAAGCCAACATTGGTCATCTATACCCTCCAAATGTGCACTAAGGTCTCTCAAAAAATCTTCAGTGTCCTATAAGACAGTAGTACATTCCTTAAGTATAGGATGCAGGTTTTTCTCAACATATATTGGCAGTGGTTCTGTCGCCCACCCCCGACTAGATACTATAGGTCGCATGGGTGGGCTTTCTATGTTTTTTATGGACTTTTGGTAGACCATACATAATTGGAGTCACTGGGTACTCTATACTGAAATATTCAAAAAGTGGCTCAGAAATTATGCCTGTTATTAACATATCAAACAAAAAAACTTGCAGTCTATCTGTAATGGCTTTAATATGAGTTGCAGAAATCTCACAATATGTATCAGTGTTACTTAAATGTACTAACATACTTGCAATACATTTGTCTCTATCTAAAATAACAATTCCTCCACCTTTATCTGCTGGGCATATTTCAACACTTTTAAAGCATTTTAAGTCATTTAACGCTTGCTGTTCACATTTAGATAAATTATAAAAACATTGGTAGCTTCATTACTAAGCACACTTCTTATTTGTTTTTCACACACATCAATGAATAAATCAATCCCAGAATTACTGGGAGGAACAAAAGTACTAGGTTTTTTAAAAACATTATATTCATTGGATCCACCTTGAAAAATATTTTTTAAAGTCAGTGTCCTGCCAAATAGCTTCAGTTCTTTTAACACATTCACCAAGTCTACTCTCTGGGCAGGAACAAAACTCAAACCTCTGTTCAATAAAGTTTTTTGTGCTTCAGTCAAGGAAATGGAGGAAATATTAAAAATAATGCTGAGTGTAGGATTGTGTCAAAGGCCTTTGACAAGTCAAGGTATGCTCTGTGCACAGATTTGCCCTAATCAATCACCCTGATCACATTCTCAAAGAAATCCACCAGGTTTAACAGGAAGGATCTGCCATTGACAAAGACAAATTGGATCGGATCCAGGGTGTGGAGGTCACCTATGTCTTTTTTTATAAGGTCCATGATAATACATTCCATGGCTTTACCGATGATGCTGGTCAGATGTATGGGTCTATAATTCCCTGGGTCTGTTGCTAAGCCACCTATGTGGAGGGAATAACTGTTGCTGTTCTCCATTCCACAGGAACAAAGCTAGTAGTTAGGCTGCAATTGAATAAGGTACTTAATGGTGATGCTAGTTCATGTTTTAGTTTGTTTAGAAGACAGCCTGGGATGCTATCTGGTCCCATAGAGTCTGTGTTTTTTGCCTTAGACAAGGCTTTAATGACATGCTCTTTGGATATGTATACTGGGGGGAGTGGCAGCAAGGTTTGTGGTAAATTTGGAGGAAATAAGGGAGTGAAATCTTCACCAAATCTGTCCACTAGCAAGTTTGCTATCTCTGCAGGATCAGTGTGTGTGTGTGTGTGTGTGTGTGTGTGTGTGTGTGTGTGTGTGTGAGTGTGTGTGTGTGTGTGTGTGTGTGTGTGTGTGTGTGTGTGTGTGTGTGTGTGTGTGTGTGTGTGTGTGTGTGTGAGTGTGTATGTGTGTGTGTGTGTGTGTGTGTGTGTGTGTGTGTGTGTGTGTGTGTGTGTGTGTGTGTGTGTGTGTGTGATACAGTTAGTCACTAGTCTGGCACATGCTTGGGTCCTACCTTTTATGCTATGTACATAGTTGTAAAAGGCCTTATGATTATCCTTGGCTGTGATTGCTAAGTTTTTCTCAAAGTTACCCTTAGAGGATTTGACATGTTGTCTTATTTGCCTGTTGAGGCTGAGGAGGATGCTTTTTCATTGTTGGGGCCTTGCCATAGTTTTCTTAGACAGCAACGTTTTGCATTTGTTGTAAATTTTTTTGATGTTGGATGTCCACCAGGGCGGCTTTATTTTTATTTTTTTACTTGGAGCTCTGACTCTGGAACAGCTGAGTCTATACACTTATACAAGTGATTGTACAGGGCTTTAGTGTAAACTTTGGTCTAGTTATCACTTCCAGCTAGGGGCTGGGCTTGGAATACATTTATACTTTCCCTAGGAGGGTATAGTTTGCTTTGGTGAAGTTTTTTAGTTTGATTTTGCCCTTTGTGAGTTCTGGTGTTTGTGCCATTTCGAAGGCGGCAGATTTGTGATCAGATTTAATTAATGAGAGTCCGACAGCTGTGGTGGTGCATCTGTTTGACATGTTAGTGAGGACCAGATCTAGTATGTTTTTTTCCTCTTGTTGGGGTTTGAACAATTTGTTCCAGGGCATTTGAGTTAAGAAAGTCAAGGACCTTTTGCACTAGTGAGTTAGGACTAGGGTAGGTTTCCCAGTTGATGGTGAGATAATTGAAATCCCCATGACCAGAGTGTTTGGCAATATTTGGATTGACTCCAATTTGGTCAAGTAGGCCTCATGTGCATCATGATCCATGGAGGGGGATCTATAACTAGCTATGACTTGAAAGGGGGTCTCACCCACAGAAATCTGAACTTGGAGTAACTCCATGGAGTTGCCCAGCCTAACTAGACAGGAGGTGAATTTATTCCTAATATAGTTAGAAAGACCACCTCCTTTGGTTCCCAGGCTGACAGAAACTAGATCCCCTTTGAATAAGTAAAGGCACACAGCACAGCAGAGAGTAACTCTAGTTGCAGGGGATTACAGAATAGGCAGGGTGCACAATGATGCACTAAGTGTGGGTGATGCAAACAGAATATTTAGAGTGCAGTACTGTGACCTCTGTGATGAAAGATTGCTCAAGGCACTGTGATCTACAGAATGCACCTCTCAGTGCACATACAAGTGTATGGGTATACCTAGTAGCACCAAGAAATAGCTGCATGTAATGTGCTCCATGATGATTAGGTTAACCTGCAGGAAATGGTAACACAGCTCAGAAAGTCATTGGGCTGAGTTGCGCTCTTTATCTATTCATGTGCACTAAAACTTATTAGCATTATTTACACTAGCATATTGCATAGCATTTCTTAGGAACTGGCTATTTTGCTACACATTCCAATGCTCTGGAACTACTCAGTGTGAGCTATCCTTTGGGGTGTATTCTGCAAAAGTTGCGAAATCCCGAGCATTACACTGACATCAGTGCTCAAGTTGTGGATGACAATGTAACATTTAAATGTGCCACAGTGAACTCAGAATATTTTGGCACAGAAAAGAGTATCTCATTAATAACAGCACACTGAACATAACCCACAAGTAAACTATAAGTAAACTATAAGTAAAAAATAAATACCTATCAAAGTGTGATGTACATAAAGTTACTGAAAGAACCTCACAATTCAACCATCCTGACAGTCTTAAATACATATCTATAACAAAATCTGCCCAGAAAACTTAAGAACAACTATAGAATATCACCTTAACTGCATTACTATAAAAATATACTAACTCTCACTTATGGATTCTGGCAGAATCTGTAAATTTTCTAAAAAAAAAATAATAAAGGCAAAAGACAATCACAGTAACATCACTACAGTTATCACTAGATAACAATGGGTGCATGACTTGTGTGGGGAACACAGGTAATGCACAGACCCAAGAAAAGTGAGAGATAGAAAAGATGATGTGGAATGTAGGAGAAGAAGAGGGAAACAGAATACTGATGATGAAAAAGGAAAGTCACACAGAAAGTCAAAGTGGCATAGAGAATTTTTTTTGGTGAGAATGGGTTCCATTATTTTTTTTTATGAATAGAAGGAGAGGGAAAGACAGTGAAGGAGGAGGGGAAGGCCTTTATAGCAGGTATACTCATAGAACAGATATCATGACACATGACTGACAAAGGCTGAAAAAACCCCAGTAATGACAGGTAAGTTAAACAGATGGCAGACTGCATAACATGGATAATGGAAAGTTGGCAAACAGGGTGGAGTTGCATAACAGCCATGGTGAAATGCAGACAAACATATCTACCTATGCACTATCCAGTTATGACATGTTGCCAACTGTGTGGCAGTCATACCTGGATGTGTATGACCAATAGTAGATGCATGTTGGGGGGTAATAAATAAGGATCACAGTACACATTCGATAAAGAAACACATATCCAAGTGGTCTGTCAGCAGTGCAAGTGTAAGCCAAGCGACTTCACAGCTGAGCACATGCAAATCTAAGAATACTAGAAACTCTAACAGAGGACAGAACTGAACCTCTGATCATGCAAGTAAAAGGCAGACATCCAAGCACAGTGCCAAACAGTACTGAAGCAAAGCAGTACAATGACTGAAGTAGGTGTACACAACCAAAACAAATGCATACTGGAATGCATATATGTCACACACATATGCCATGTCAAAGGCAACACACAGGTATAAGTGTATATGTATGACTGTCAGGGGCCAAAGTAGAATGTACTTGAAAGCAGTGTTAATATACACACACCAATGACATGTAAGAATAACTGCCAAATTCTAACACTACAGCTTAAAGAATATATCCAGTTGTGCATACGGATTTCAACAAAGTATACTGGTTAACACATAAATATAATTAGAACAAGGATGTATTGCAAGCAGTAACCAGCGACTTGTGTGCAGATGTCCTGCATCTGTAAAATGGCCATACATTTGGCACATGTTCACCATGTTAACAACTTAATACATGACAATGGTCAATAATTTCAACAGGGCAAACATATCTGCAAACTATAATATGGAAATATGAAGGTGGAAGTGTGTTGGACAATGTGGGCCCACATCAGGAAAAAGCAAGACAACAAGATACGTTTACACATTGCAAGTGCATGTGTACAGCACACAGGATGCTGCCAAAGCCAACCCAAAATACATTCAAGCAAATGGCAAATGTATGTCACATGGGCAGACTGATTGTTGATGTTGATAGAAATAGGCATGTGCAAATCACACATACAAGTAATTTGCAATCATGTAACATCAATAGGCATAGTTAAGCAAGCTAGGAATTTCAATCACATCCTCTCATGCCAATGTTGAACAAACAACAGCAGATGTATGTTATGCAACCTGCTCATTACTGAGCAGAGGATACTCCTGTGAGCAGCATTACAGCACATGAATGTTAAGTCAGTGAATGCTCATATTTAAAATGTATAATTGTATTTCAGCATGGATCTGACTAAGGAGAGACATATACAATCATCAGTTATTGTGTACAGCTATTGGCATAAGGTGTGAACCTATGTGAATAAGTAATAGACATGGAAATGTAACATACAGGAAACACAGCATAATGTACTGTTACAGAATATATTATCCTTACCACAGTGTGTACAATAATGCTACACTGACAAGTGATGCAGTCCAAAAAAAGAGGACTGCCCATAGGCATGACACACCTGCATATGACCTCACATGGCATCAGCATTGCCAACACATGGCTCACAACAACACATCGTGCCAGTGGGACAGCATGACAACTGTCATCCAAACAAAATGGGAAATTATATGTCCTACTTTTGCACATATATGATATGGCAATGCAAAAAGGCAAAATATACCACAGTGATAGTGCTGGACTATGTACAACATCTGTTGTCTGTCAGCTTCCATCAATAAAACTTGTCTACAAATTAATAGTTGCAGCACTAGCTGACAGATAAATGTGTGATGAAAGTATAATGTCTATGTCATGCATACATTAAAGCATAGTTAAATGTCACATGAACATAGCATGTCAGCTACATGGAATGCATGCACAACAGTGCATATGCAGTATAATCAATTATATGGCAAGCACCATGGTGACAGCATGACACAATTGGAGCACACAGACAATGCTTATGTATCAGAGAGACTAGGCTGATGAGGCTGAGCCTCAAAAATAGCCTCACAGGCTATCCTCTTGAATGAGTCATGCATAACCCATGCCATATGTTGGTCCCCATCATGTCTCTAATCTGTGTTTGAAACACATCGGTTACACCCTACCAGATATCATCCTAATAATTGTCTCTGCTCCAGTCCTGGCATCACCTCCTCCATGGTGCTGCAGACATGATGGTCCAGGCAAGTGCTGGTCCAGTTTACTCATCATCGTCGTCATCATTAATGCCATCATCAGGAGATGCCAGCAGTGGCCTAGCATGTGCTCGTCATCTCTGTCTGTTAGGAAATCATCCATAGGTCCAATACTTTGTCAAGATTTATTTATTTAACATTTGTTGATGAAGTGCAAAACACGAAAAATGAAAAGTAAATGTCTATCATGCCACACATTCCCATGAAGATCAAAGCTAACCTTAACTGGATGGGTAACCATAAATTCACCCCGGGGGTTCCACCTATGTCCTCTTGGAGAAGGGCAATAGGTGCTGATCATGGAAATAAGGGTAGAACTTGGCTAGGCTTTTAATGGCCCTAGGATTATTAAGCTAGTAACTTCCTATGATCCTATGATCCTAACTGAAACTGATGTGCACATCTGCAATCTAACATACTTAATTGACATCCCATCGATTTGTAAGTTCTGCATATACAAACACGACAATGAAGGTATAGCAACATCCACTGAAGTTGTAATTTAAACAAGAATTCAATTTCAAATGTTGCAATCATGAGAAATCACAAGTATAATCAACACAACTGCTGCTACTAAATGGTTTTTAATGCAATCAAAACCTTTCCTATGCCACTTTATTTATAGTTATGGACATGTACAATAACAGAACATGTCTGGGAGAATGCACCCATAAACAATGTGAATAGTTCAGTCCAGGTTATGCAATGGCAAGCATACCACAGCTTACCAGTGAGAATCGTGACATCCCCTGGCATTTGACTATTGGCCAGCATGAAGCATGGTAAGCATAGACAAAGCCACCACATGTAACATTTCCTGGCATTTGAATGGAATCATAAATGACACTTCTTCATGATACATTAACATAACTGAAATTTGACAAAATTAAAGTTTGTAAACATAAAGATGTTATTGTGATCCTCACATTTTAATAAATTTGTCTGCCTCAGTAAACTATTCATCTGAATGTCTGTCCGCATGTCATTATTCCCTTTCTTTTTCTCTAGCATGTCTTCCCTGAGCAGCTAAGTCTGTGTGTGAAGGTAAATTGCAGTCTTGGCATGCAAAGCGTCATATGAACAGCTACCAAGTGACATTGTTAAAGTGAAGACACTTTTTTACATGACAATATTGTGGAAACTTGGCAAGCCATCTGACAAATATCTGATGCAGGCAGCATGGTAATTGGCTGAACCCACATCAACGTAATTGATACTACAGTAACAAATACTTATAATGTTCAATCAGTTTGCTATTAAAACCTTGAAATTGCATCAGTTGATTGGCCTCATCATCAAACCAATATCTTGAAAACTGCAACAGCAAACAAGCAGGAAACGTGAAACTGAATACATCGACTCCTGTAGTTCAGTGTATTCAAATTAGCAGGAGGTGATGTCAGTCATCCAAGCTATGTACTGTAATGAACCGTGACACTCTACAGTACATCACTTTTACTATTTTGCAGGTTGGCCGTACCCCCAACCCCCTGCAAATTATATATACCAACTCTGAGATCACACTACAGTGCAGAAATGGTTTAATGCCCTGTTCCTCACTGAACCATGATCTCAACTCAAAATTCCGAACTCAAATACTCGAACTACACTACCCATGAGATGTAGTGTAGTTAATGCATTTGGGTTTGCAAAACTGCCTCTTGGAAAATTGCAAGTCGACATCGTTACTTTCTATTGACTGCAGTTCGTAAATCTAATTGTAAACCGGTTCGATCATCACAGTCTGTGACAAATGAGAATCTACTACCTGCTGTTCAAACAACTGTATGCATAACATACTTACAATTATTAGCAAACAGTAGCCTGCAAAATGAAAATATCCTGATGATGTTAGGGGACTATGAAATGTGGCAAAGAAATGCCTGTCTAAAAAGATATCCACAAACACAGGATACAAGTATGTCACAACAAAAACACACAATGTGTTGTAATCAGATGCAATCCCAATGTTGAACTGAAGATCATACCACACAGTCTACAAACAGTGTGAACAGTGACACAGCAGATACCCATTCAGTCTATGAACAGGCAAGCAGGCAAGCTATGCACAACAGACTGGTTCCTGGAAACACATCCATATATACAAGTACGCCAACCATGCATTACAAGCAGCAATCAAAACACAATATATAAAGCATCCACTGCAAAATATTTGTGACAGATACACAAACCCAACTGCTATTTAGGTTGTGGTCCACATTTAAAACACAATCTGCATAAAACATGACTTGATGCTAAATGATATTTCCACATATTTGAATTTGCAACAAACTGTTAAACACATGTATACTGTCATTATCGCAATTACCTAATGATGCATGATGGGTATTCAGGTATTCCAAGCAATACTACATGGCAATGTTAAAAATACAGGCCTATAACAAGGATTAGATGCATTTAATTTAAGTAAACAGAAAAATGAATCAACATACCTCACTCCCTCCACTGCTCTTAAAGCCTGTGCATTCGCTCGATGCACAATGCTCACTTTCAGTTCTAGTCTTCCTCACCTGAAAAAAGAAAAGTGCAACTATGAATAATGAAGTTCTCAAATAACAGGGATACACATTGCTCTGATCAGGTTCTTCAAAATTTACTTCTGATGAACAGCAGATAATCAACATGAACATTTTGCAATGTTGCACACAAGCTTTTGCATCTTTGAACGCAGATGGGAGGGCATGAGATTCAAACTTGCAGCTGGAACATACATCCATACTCTAACCTTGATACCTACCTGCCTAGCAAATACATCCTGGTGGAGATTTAACAAAGCCTACAAGGCTCACTAAAACTGCATGATACACACAGAGTAATGCGCCAGTTTGTATTAAGTAAGTGGCTCTACATGCTGTGTAGAGTCACACAAACACAGTGAATATTGTGGCATTGTAATTACAGCATAAGCAGCTAATCAAACAATCTAAGATGGAAGAACTATTCAACAAGCTATAAAGCAATTGTGTACACTCAGTGCAGGTTTTTGCCTAAAATTCCAAAACTTATTGGAATACAGCCACGGAAACTACTCTACACAAAAAGAATGTTAGGGGTTGCTGTTGGTCTTCTGCGTCTGTATGTGCAACAGGCCTAAGTCTATGCTGCTGTTGTTGCTGCTAATAGACTTTGACCAAGAAGAAGGAGGGTGTTTAGACTTCATTTAACTTTTCATGGTCTGCATGAGGTGGAAATTGTAGATCACTACAGGGTGGATAGAGGCACACTACTGGAACTCTGCAACCTCTGTTGTCTTCAACTGAGAGAAAGGGCAACCAAGTTGAACCAATACCTGCAGAAAATAAGGTATGTGTAGCACTTATAATATTAGCTATAGGAGCCTTCCGGAGACCAACAGGGCATATGCTGGGGATGTCATAGGCATCAGCATCCAGGATTCTCCATCAATTTATAAATGCTATGCTACAACATGCCAGTGACTACATACAGCTTTCACTTACAACTAAGGACAGAGATACAACTACGCAGGATTTCTACCCTGTAGCACACTTCCCTAAATTCCTGGGTAATACAGACTGCATACTCATTGAGATCAAAGCACCACCCAGGGAACAGGGAAAGATGTACATAATCAGAAATGGCTTCCACTCCATTAACTGCCAGGTCATGTGTGACACTAAAGGTATCATCCTGAATGTGTGGACTGGCAACCCTGGTCTTTACCACAACTCCCATATCTGGAACAACTCTCAACTCTATCAGAGGTTTTCTAGGGGGGATATCCCACAAGGTCATTTACTGGCTGATGTTAGGTAGGCATTTGAACCGTGGCTGATGATGCCCATCAGAAGTCCACACACCCACTCACCAAAGAATGCTATAATGAGGCACATGCTCCAACAAGAAATAGCATAGAGTATGTGTTTTGACTGCTGAAGTCATGGTTCTGGTGTATAGATACTTCAATTGATACTTCAGGGGGAGCCCTTCAGTACAATCCCTGTACTTGTGCTGAAATTTGCACTGTCTGAGCTATCCTTTACAATATTATCATGAGAAAACAGCTTTGACAAGAACAACAAGAGGAAGGGCCACACATCCCACCACCACTGGCAAGGCCACCACAGTCAAACACAGGTGAGCAGTTAGAGGGGGAACCATCAACCACCTGTGGGTGTAAGTAGATGTAGATGTGCACAATATGCCTTTGCCCTGGCCAGGAATGGATAGCAAACATGCTCTCAACATAAGGAGGAACAACTTTCATCCTATCCACATACTTACAGTAAAATTGATGGCAGGCAATGCTTGCAACCTTTACTTACCAATGTATTGGCTGTGTACTGCTAGCATCACACAGAGTCAGTCCAGAATTGAAGAACTTGTAACTGCTGGGCTGCTCACTATCAAGGTAAATGTTGAACCTGGAATAGGAAAATAAATGCCTAAGAACACAAATGAATGGCAGACCCTTGCATGCTCTTACTTGCTAATGTACCTAAGAAGAAGGTGGGTGAGTTTTACATCAACGACATCAATATGTGATAGCAGTGACTTATGTCAATAGAGGTGTTCTCTGTCAACTAATAGGCCTCATGTATCAAAGATACACACAATACAAAAACCTGTAAGAAAGCAGGAACATTTTCAAATAAGCATTACAAACACATATATACTAAGCACTCAGTCAGCTACACATCCTTGGCATCAAACAAAAGACTTGTAGATCTCTGAATTCAAAAGAGACAATCAAGGATATGGCACAGTTATCATCATTTGCACAGGGTGTTGTTTGGGGGGGGGGGTGCAGGAGTTCAAGGCTGTCACAAAAGCTAGTGAGTGAGTATCAGTGAAGTATCAGACAGGTAGGCAGAAATTCAGATAACTTACCAAATGGCCACTGAGACAGAATGAGCTATAAGCCTCACAAATGACCTATGTACCTTTTATGTGTGTGTGCCTGTATGGGCACTCAAGGTGAAACGTGTGTGTGGGTGTCTGCAAGAACACAGCTAAGCTCTGTGCTAGATCTACATCCTGGCATGTCAGACAGGCATGAGCCATGCATGGTAGAGGACACAGTTCATTGTCATTGCCCTGACCATGAGAACTGGCTCTTCTAGGAGTTTCACTGGCACTTCCATGTCCATGGTCAAATGTGCTACTGCTTCTTGAATGTGATTGAAGTCTCCTGGATGAGCTTTCCTCGTGAGTACACCCAGGACCACAACCCCATTGTTTACCATGTCTAGGTGTGGACACCTCAATCACTGACAGAGCAGTGAAAATAGTGCCACTATGGCAGCATGATCAGGCACGGCCACATTGGCTAAAATCAGATGATGATGCTGACCTACATCCACATGGATGCTGTCCCCCTCGCAGCAGACATTCCATCACAGACACTACATTTTCTATTATGTAACTGAATCGGCTATACTGAGGAGGCAGTCATGCAATGCACATCAGCCTGTGCCACATCTACTACCCTAAGCATGTCCACAGAGGCCCTAGTGGAACATGCTTGTGCCTACAGGATGGCCAGAACATATGTCAAGTGGCAAGTAAAGACACACCATTATCAGGTGGAGGGTGGACAGCAGGCCTCCTCTGAGCACTCTTAAAAATCAGAATCAGAATCACATTTATTGGCCAAGTATATGCACATACAAGGAATTTGATTCCTGTTTCAGTGACTATCCAAGCATAAAATACATAAATGACATAAATACAACTATTAAAAACAAGACAAAAAATGTAAATATACATATACGTATATGTACAAGGTGTAAAGTGCAACTCAGTGCAAGAATTACTGAAATAAACTCTGAAAGAAACAAGCATTAACAATAAGTAAGTAATATTGCAGAACCCCTGGAGGCTTGGGAAAAAGAATACCCAGCCTAATACGCTGAATTAACCATTTATGAACTTAATGGCCTGTGGAAATATTGCTTGTTTTGGTATGTGTTAATCTATAACACTTGGCCAATGGTAATAGTTCAAAAAGATGGTGGCATGGATGTGAAGGCCTGGTGATGATTTTCCCTGCCTGTTTTATGACTCTGGAATAGTACAGGTCCTGTAAGGAGAGCAAACTAGCACCGGTGATATTTTTGGAAGACCTGTCTATTCGATGTGACCTATTTTTGTCATGTTTAGATACAGATCCAAACCACACTGTTATGGATGAGCTGAGAACAGACTCAGTGAATGCAGTTTAAAACTGAATCAACAGCTCCTGTGGGAGGTTGAACTTCCTCAGCTGAAGCAGAAAGTACATTCACTGTTGTGCCATTTTTATGATGGACACCACATTGGTATCCCACCTGACAGATTACAGATCCCAAAACCTTGAAGGTTTCCACAACTGACACAGCAGTATTAAATACAGAGAAGGGGGATAATATTGTAGTACCACTCCTAAAGTCCACTGTCATCAACACAGTTTTAAGAGTGTTGAACTCCAGATTATTCTGACTACACCAAAGGGCCAGCTGCTCAACCTCCCATCTGTATGCAGACTCATCATCATTCCTGATGAGCCCAATAATGGTTGTATCATCCACGTATTTAATACGTTTGACAGAGGGGTCAATAGAGGTGCAGTGATTAGTCTATAGGGAGAATAGCAAAGGGGAGAGCACACATCCCTGGAGGACACCTGTATTGATTGTGTAATAGCTAGATGTACATTTCCCCAGTTTCACATGCTGTTTTCTATTGGTCAGAAAGTTGATGATCCATTCACAGGTGGAGGCAGGAACAGAAAGCTGGGAAAGTTTCAAATGAAGAAGTTCTGGAATAATTGTATTACATGCAGAGCTGAAGTCCACAAACAGAATCCTTGTATATGTCACTGGGCTGTCAAAATGTTGTAAAATATTGTGCAGACCCATATTAACTGCATCATCCACTGACTGGTTCTCTCAATAAGGAAACTGAAGGGGGTCCAACAAGGGAGCTGTAATATCCTTCACGTGAGCTAATATCAGCATCTTAAAAGTCTTCATGACCACCAATGTCAGTGCAACAGACCTGTAGTCATTCAGTCCTGTTATACTGGATTATTTAGGGACTAAAATGATTGTGGCTTGTTTGAATCACAAGGAAACTTCACACAGCTCTAATGATTTATTAAAAGATCCGTGTAAAAAAAGGATCCAGTTGATCAGCACAGGTTTGTAAACAAGAAGGTGAAACCCCATCTAGAACTGCTGCTTTCTTAATGTTCTGTCTTTTAAAAAAACAACACACATCCTCCTCACAGATAATTAATGCATATTGAATGCGAGAATGTGTGGCAGAGAGAGTCATATAAGTCTGAACACTGACAGAGCTAGCGACAGTGTCATTTGTAGCCTCAGGCTTATCAAACCTGCAGTAAAAAGCATTCAGGTCATCAGCTGCCTGGTAATTAGCTGCAGTGTAGGGGGATGGTTTCCTGTAGTTTGAAATGTTTTGTAGACGTTTCCATGCTGATGCAGGATCATTGGCTAATAACTGGTTATTCAGCTTTCTGAGTAGTTCTTTTTAGCCACTTTGATTTCTTTTGTCAGTGTGCTCCTTGTCTGTCTAAAAAGTGTTCTAGCCGGTGGTGGGTTGTGCTATTGGACTGCAGGACTGCAGCCCCCAGCTATAAAAAAGAAATGAAAAATAAACTAAAAAATAATTGGTGAGTCCTGGAACTCCGCGCATGCGTGCTTGGCATTCCCAAAACTCCACATGTGTGCAGAAATTCAGACTGGTTAAACAGCAGTCCAGATTAGTAAAGCAGGCATCAGACTACAGATGCCCCTGAAGTCTATGTGGTTACAACTGCATAGACTGGAAGTGGATCGGACTGCAACATCTACAGACTAGATAGCTATAGCTGCTCTTGCGGGAACATGACATGAATTGAATTTCAATGGAGAGGCAGCTTTGGGACTGCATTTCAATGGACTGAATTGTGGAGCTTTGGGACTGTATTTCAAATGGGACACTTTGAAGTTTGCATTTCATTTCAGACAAAGTTGGAACAGACTCAGGTAAAGTGGGTCTGTAATGCCCCAGTTGCACTGGGTGTGACAAGGATTGACAGGATTAGGAATCAGTATATTAGAGGGTCAGCTCAGGTTGGATGGTTTGGAGACAAAGTCAGAGAGGCGAGATTGTGCTGGTTTGGATATGTGCTGAGGAGGGATGCTGGGTATATTGGGAAAAGGATGCTAAGAATGGATCTGCCAGGTAAGAGGAAAAGAGGAAGGTCTAAGATAAGGTTTATGGATGTGGTGAGAGAGGACATGCAGGTGGTTGGTTTGACAGAGCAATATGCAGAGGACAGGAAGAAATAGAAACAGATAATCTGCTGTGGTGACCCCTAATGGGAACAGCCAAAAGAGAAGAAGAAGTAATGCCCCAGTTAAATATACCCAGTGGTAGAGAGAATAACTCAGGCTCAAACCCTGTACCTTGAATGCAGGTAGCCAAGCCTGAATTCCCTATCCACTACCACTTGTGAAAATTATTCAGATTTTTGCCTCATATTTTTGTTCTGTTCTGTTCCTCATAAAGATCTGTGGTTTTCCGGATTTTGAATTCACTAAATAATGATAGACATTTGAATTTCAGTTTTCCTATTCCTCAGAAAGTACATGGTAGCACAAAACCTTTTATTCTAGCAATTTTCTACATTTATAAGTTCAATATTTGAAATGTGTCCCTATTTTTTGGTGCTGTATTCCCCCATTATTAGCTTCATCCAGGTGTTTTGTGCTAAGAGGTGGAGAGCTATGGTGAGAACTGAATTCACTGAATATGTTTGGGGGTTGTATTCCCCCATTATTGGCTTTGTCAAGGTGTTTTGTTCAAATAGGTTAAGAGCTATAGTGAGAACTGAATTCACTAAATGATAGCCATTTAAGTTTCAGTCTTCCTATCTTTCAAGAAACTGCTGATTTGGTATAGTGGTATGTTGCTCTGACTGTAGTGCATATGGGCCTGGGTTCAAGACTTGGTAATGAAATGCATGGTGGTAATAAGGCATTTTATTCTAGCAACTTACAAAGATTATACAAACAATGTTTAAAATGTTTTTGGGCTTTTGTCCCCCCCCCCAATAAATGTTGCCTTTTTCCAGATTTCTTGTGCTGGAAAGTTGAGAAATACAGTTGGGTGTCCACTGGATTTTACAAGAAGCTGAGAGCTTCAGGGGAAGAGAAGTTTAGTGTTGCTTATGCTGCATCAGCTTGCATTGTTAATAGCACAACAGGTAATTTACTTGCTTTTGATGTAGAAGGCTGTGGGTTCTACACCCACAGTATGTAGATGCATTGCTGATACTGTGTTGTACTTTTAAAGGTTGTGGATGCTGCAGTCCTGAGAATGTCCTCTTTGGTGGAGATACCTAGTAACTATGAACCTGTTATCAGTTTGCCATCCAGTCTCTATTGCAATATTACTAGCTTATCATTTTTTTAATGTAACATAGGCAATGTATTCAAGGGCAACAGGCACTTTATTTGTAGATGAAACAATGAAATATAAAGTTGTTTGCTAGCAGCAACCTCTTCATTAGTTACATATCTCTTTAATGTGGAATTATTTTGATGACTTTTACTTCTGCAGAACTTCTGTAATGAATGTGAGTTTCAAGGGCAGAGAAGTTTTAATGCTAAGTCTATTTTCATTGTGAGACTGCATTGCTTTGTTTAGTGGATGTCTATTAGTGTTTGTGCTGTAAAATGTAAAATAAAACTGTTAACTGAAATCCAAATCATTGTAGAAGTAAAGCAATATGCTCATTATGTTGTTTATGGTAAATGGGGTGAAATAGCCAAGTAATGGGACATTGGAATGGGTGCAGGGGAGAGACTCCATTCAACCATGATTTTGTGAGGGGGGAGGGTGGCAAACTCAAAGACAGCCCCAGCTGAACTATACCTCTCAACTGTCCAGATTTTCACAGAATGAATAGATTTTTGCTTCTTATTTTTGGTTTCTTCCTCATAAAATTTGTGGTTTTCTGGCAAATCATTGAGTTTCAGAATTCATACCATTCAGAAAAATGCATGCTAAAGCAAGACCTGTTATTCTATCAACTGTCTAAGTTTATACAAGAGCAATTTTTAGTACTGTTGTATGTTCCCCCAATATATTTGGCCTTGTCCAGATTTCCTGCATTAAGAGGTTGAGAGGTACATGCAAATAAATCACTTTATAGAATTAGCTATATCCAAACCTCTCAACTATCCCTGATTTTGGCTCAAAATGTTGCTTTCCCCCTAATAATTCCTCTGCAAAATGGCAATTTTGGAAGAAAATGTGGAGGGTTTATAATTAATAAATAATTGTAATGATCAGATTTAAATATTACTTTTATTTTATAAATGCATGTAGATTCTTATTTTGTCAACTGCTCAACTTAACAGTACTAATATTAAAAAAGTGTCCCTTCTTTGACAGGTTCCCAGCTGTATTGTGTGGCTATTTTATATGTTTACATCACATTTTTGGTCCACTTTTCATAAAATAGTGGTAAACATTTGAGTTTCAGATTTCATACCCTTCAGAAAATTCATACTAATGCAAGACTTACTATTCTATTATCTTTCTAAGTTTATAAGAGCAATATTTAAAAATTGTCCTTATTTTTGGGTTTTGTCCTACTTCTATTTATGGCTTTGTCCAGATTTCTTGCTCTGAAGTAGAGAGGTATGACAAATGTGTCAGGGCCATCACCGTCAGCCAGAGACATTTCAAATTGTGACATACTTGTCGCACCCCACTCCCCCAAGTAGTGACTTTGGATGTATCCAAGCAAGGCAAGGAGCAGTTATGCAGTGTAAGTGTGCAGAGTATCCCCCCATCCAAGGTAGACACAAGTACTACGGTGGCTTTTCATCTGTCCTTGATTTTGCAGAATGTTCTGGTTTTCTGTCATATTTTTATACTGTTGATTTATGCTTCTAATTATTCAGAAAATGTATAAAACTTAGGTATTGAAATGCATATGACAGAATTTGTAATAAAGGGCAGGATTACAGTATTTTCAGAAACTCATTGCATTTGTTGGAGACTTGCAGTAATCTTTGCAGGCTTTACCCGTAAATTAAACAGAATGCCAATCTATCATGTGTGGTCCATAACCTGTGCAGTAAACCTTTAAGCAATTTATCTTGAGCTTGTTTCTGGTTTGCTGTTCATTTTTTACTTTGATCATGTTTTCCCCATGAAACAAGTAGATAGTTGTTGTCAGGCAGCAGGTCTTTTTTGGATAAGAAACATTTTTACAAGTGGGGGTATCACAGAGATTGCTACTTTCAGCATGTTACTTGGTTCTTTTATAAAGCTGAATAAAAATTATAATTAGAACTGCAGTGCAAGGAGAAGTGGTTTGAATTGAGTGCTGCTTATTTTTTTTATACTTGATTTTGACTGGCATTCCAGTAATGTATTTAAAAAGTAATTTATTTTTTCATGCCACACAACCTTTTTGTTTCCATCTAGATATTAAGTAAGCTGTCATGTAGACAATGCATTGAAGTATTTTTCTTCTTCTACACTTCATTTTGTCTTGATTGGACTCTCATAATGACAGTTTGGCACCTAGGGCAGCGTATTTAATTAAAGTCCCAGTTTTTATGGTTTTGAGCATAGCTTTGGCCCTTTCTAGTTGACCACACCCCTTCCTGTTAGCCACACCCATTCAGCTGTCTCCTGCAGCCCCCCTTTGACTTGAAGTCACCAGCCGCCACTGGTTCTAGCCCCACTTCTATAGGTATCTTCCTTGTGATGATGAAGCTGCTTAAGTTTAGCAGTAAACCAGGATCTGCTGTTGTTAAACTTTAACCAGGGCTTAGTGGAGACACACATATCTTCAGAGAATCTGACATAACATGTTACTGTATCTTCCAGTTCATGCAAGTTAGCAGCAGAATCTTCAAAGACCCTCTAGTCTGTACAATCAAAGCAGATTTGCAGCTTCAGCTTTGCCTCAATAGTTCAACTTCTCACAGTATTCATCACAGGTTTAGCAGATTTTAACTTGCTCTTATAGGTAGGAAGGAAATGAATCAGACAGTGGTCAATAAAACCCAAAGTTGCATGGGGTACAGCACGATAGGCATGTTATAACACTGTATAGCAATGATCCAATGTGTTCCTTTCTCTGGTAGGATACAAAAAACCTTCTGCAGAGTACCTTACCCACACTTCGGCTATGGCCAGAGTTAGCCGGCACTGAAACCACAGTAACCACACTACCCTATTCAGGTGTTGTCACCCTCCACCTGTCCAATATCTGGGAACTCAGTGGAATAGGCATCCATACGCCTACCAACTGTGTCTGAGTGAAATAAGGGATGGCTGAATGTCAATAACAGTGTTAGATTCAACCTCTTCACCCCCCAACTGTGCCTTTGTTTGGCTATCATTATAATCGCCATCAGAGTCTACCGATACTCTGACATCAGGTGGTAAGAGTCCTACATTTCCACAGTTAGGATTATTAACGATAATAAGCAGCAAACACAGGAACAAAAATAATACTACACTAAATATTTGAAACAATTTGTATGACAGCAAACTAACAATGGTCACACTACTGCAGATGGTACAGCAATACAAACACTCATTGCACCCAACTCACACATACAGATAAATGCATATATCTGACAAATGATCATCAATGTTTGTTTGTGTCTTTCAGCTTTTCCCGGTTAGGGGTCGCCACAGCGGAACTCCGGTCCGCTAATGATTGGCAGTTGATTTTTATGTACCAGCTTGCCAGGCCTGATGCACAACCTTCAACAAAGGTACAAAGAAAATGTTTTGTCTTACCATGTGCAGATGACTCCACATTTAGTAGAGAGGATGTTCCTGGAAGAAATTAATCAATGTAAGGATGCAAATTAATAATCACAATTGCAATAACACAGGGGGAAGGTGAATAGACAATTTTGCCTATATGTTCATTAAGAATAGTTTTAATTGAACCCTGGCTGATGCATCCACCCACAGTCTATGTGTAATGAACAAATGTGTCATTAATTTTATTAATTTAAAAATTGGTTCATAAAAAATCCACAGGAAGTATTATTCAACTTTTTCTATATTTTACTATAGAAGCAAATCTTAAAATTTGCCATGTGGGTCCACAGAGACATTGGCAACCTCCAAACACTCGACCCCACACAGTTTGGCTTTGTCAAGGGGAGGTCACGTCTGTTAAATCTGGTCGACTTCTTTGAGACAGTCACCAAAGCCATGGATGAGGGGAAGATGGTGCACACTGCCTACCTTAACCTGGCCACAGCCTTCAACACTATTCCCCACTTAGGTATAATATATAAACTATCAACTAGGCATCAATCCATATGTTATCAGATAGGTAGCAAACTGGCTCACTGATAGAAGCCACTTAAAATAGGGGAAGCCACCTCAAGCAGTAGATCAGTAACAAGCGGTGTACCCCATGGATCGGTCTTGGGGCCTCTGTTATTTGGGATATACTTCTCTGAGGTGCAGGTCAAAACCAGTGGGCTATGGCTGACCAAGCTTGCAGATGACTGCAAACTGGGCACGGTCATCAATTCCCCAAGTGATGTGGACATCGTCCAAGAGGGTCTCACCCAAACAAATGGCTGCTGCCAGAAACATGGCCTCAACCTGAATGCCAAAAAATGCATCATCATCCCCTTTGGGGAGAGTGACATCCCCAGATATTATCACATTAATAGCAATGTCCTAAGCATACAATCAGTCATGAGGGATTTGGGCACCTAGGTTGATAGCAACCTGACTTTTGACCAACATGTTGCTTCCGTTGTATAGAAAGCATTCTGCATGAACCACCTCATAAGTATAGGTATCTCATACAGGAACAAAGAGGCCATAACATCCCTATATTCTTCCCTTATAAGGTCAATTATTGAGTACAACACCACACCCCTTCGGCATGTACCTTGCAAAGCACATGCAGCAGCTGGAGAGACCACAGAGGTTCATCACCAGAAGAATCCAGGGCCTCAAACATTTACCCTACACAGATAGGCTAAAAGCCTTATCCCTCTACTCACTTTCATACAGACTCCTCAGAGGTGACCTCTGTCTGGCATACAAAGCAATCTCAGACCCTGCCTTAATGGGACTGCTACATATCCACAAGTCAAGCTCCACTCGAGTAACCCACACATGCAACCTCAACCTGGTCGGTGACATCAATAGGACTTGTTGGCAGGACAGATTTGTGTCCCAGAGACTCACCCATCTGTGGAATAATCATCCTCACCATGTCATGCAGAGTACCTCATTATCCCTTTTCAAGCGCAACCTGGATAACTGGATGGAAAACAGAAAATACACTCCTGAGATTCTACCTGTGTCCCTGCTGGACAAGGGCTTTGGGTGCTGACTCATCTAAACATGGGCTAAACTCTTGGCTAAGCTTATAAAGGCCTCAGAGCCAATAGCCTAGTACCTTCCTATGATCCTATGATCCTATATGTAATCTTACCTGGAAAGTTCTCCTGGCACATACTTGTCCCCCCAAACACATCAGCACTGACATCAATCATATGTTGGTCTGTAGTTTTCACTGAGCTCTCTGGATCTCTGACAGTAGATAGGAACTCTTCATTTGGTGTCAGTGGTGTTTTAGTATCAGCACCCCGCCATAGCCAGCTGCTCACGGGCAAATTCAGCTGCTGTCTTCTGGGCTGATGAAATCATATCAGAGGCCCTATGATGGACCTAATCATAAGTCCTCATGTGACCCCCTTCTACAATGGCATCATTGACTATCTGGTTCCAAATCTGCATTCTGGAAGCCATATCCCCACATCATCTCTCAAACAGAAAGGAGCCATGGTGCCTGAGTGCCTGCATTATTACATTGTTTTCAGAGTCAACGAAAGGGGGTTTACGTGAATTGTACACTTGGTTGCCATAATCTTATGTGACATAAAACAGAAGGATACATCATATAAATTAAATTCCTGCTTATATACACATATTTTTCAACAGTAAGCACTGGAGAAGCACATTTCAGTTATTAAAATTGAACATTCTGCAGTTGTACCACATCACACTCACACACTAACCAATATTTTTTTTCCAAAACAAGGAATAACACTTTAATAATATTTTGTTTCCCACTGAAATAACAGGATCACTACACATTTGCAAGAGTAAACCTCTTGAAGCATGACTTTTATTGTGGCAACGCAAAAGTGGTAGTTGGCTCCCCCACCCCCAAAACAACAAGCAAATGAAAGTTTGTACAAACCAAGGACTATAAAATAATTCTCTCCTCAGTATCACATATGCAAGCAACACTGCAGACAGAGCCCTTTTCTCCCACATCATAGCTAAAAAATGGAGCAACCTTCCCACTAATATATTCTCTGCAACAACAAACTTTAACTTTAAAAGACTATTAAAACTACATCTCAGGAAAAGCAGGATCTGTCCATGTATTACTTGAAAATTAGTATATCTTCGCTCCTCCTCGACAACACTCTTAACATCATATACACATGTGCTTGTACACTTACATATACTCACTTCCAATTAAGCCACACTGGCTTGCTACCTCCTTCAGTGTACACTTACTAGGAAATGTAAACAGTCATTTAAAATAGTAAATGTAGTCACTACCATTCTTTTGTAATATTTTGTCTGCAGATATTGTAAGATATTATTATATTCATGTAACCCTATATGAATTATTGTGATAGATTCTTGTATATGTCTACCTCTAAACATTTGTATTTTTTTATACTTATTTCATATTGTATTGTTCTTGTTTTTGTATTGTTCTTGTTTTGTTTTCTTCTTGTCAAACGTGGAGCTTTTCTCCCCGGGCACCCACTGAAAATGGACCTGGTCCAGTTGGATTTTTTCCCGGTTAACAAATGTAAAATAAATAAAATAAAATAAATAAATAAATAAAATAATTCAATTGTTATATATGCTATCAACACAATTCTCACAATGTGTACACATTTATAACAGAAAAGTCAATTTTATATGATTGCCAGTCACCTCTCACTGTGCCCACTACTCTCTTGGAGGTGTCTCTGGGACATCTCAAAAGCATAACACCTGTGCCATTGACACTGTACATTACATTTCCCTGCAATAACGTAGAAGAATGTAAAATAATTTTAATGATAACACTTGTGATGAATGTTAATAAGCTGTTTATCTCAGAAATGTAAATGCCTGCAAAAAATGCCTATGCCAACAGTGAACTATAAGAAGTGTGTGTATATATATAATTTGCTTTGTTAAGTTAAAAAAGTCTAGAATGTACTTGAAAGTACAGCTATATCTTTAGCAACATTAGAAGGCATCTCTTTTGATACATCAAAATGAATAGCAATCTTCTGTTTACCCAAATACATAAGTCTCCTCACCTTCAAGTTCCCTAGCTACATGGTTACCTTTTTCTAGGGTAGATTCAGGCCTCTGAGCATGGTGAAGATGCAAATGAGGTATGAACTCATTAGAATTGCTAAATCCCAATTTTTTGAATTTGTATAGCAGGTGTAAACATAGTGTAGGCACTACCTCACTGTCAGTTGCTAATTGATTGCAACTGTGAATGATTAGTGGGATTGAAAAGGAAGACACTACAGCAATTCAGACTAGCTCACCTGTATTGGGTGTGTCACCCAGGAAACACGTACAAAGTGTAGAAGTAACTTTAGCAAGCTTTTAGATGAAACTAAATAGCACATATTTCTTATTTTTGTTCACTAATAGCCAAACTCTCCTGCCTTTGTTTTTCACTGTCATGTATTGTTATCATAGAATTAGAAAACAATGATATACAATGCACTACAGACTGCAAGAGTGAGAGTACAGCACAGATAAGAGAAGAATGAACACAATACAAATAGAAGACAGAGCTGCATTGGTGCAAACATAGTCATAAATTGTTGTATGATCACTAATTGCTCTAAATATATAAGCCACACATGTACAAACAAATGAGAGTGTACAAGTGTATATGCCTTATTAATACTGGGTGGCATAGTAGTGCAGTGGTTAGCGTTGTCACCTCATAGCAAGATGATCTCTGTTTTCATTCTTGAATGGGGTGCCTTTTGTGTGGAATATGCATGTCTTCCTGCATTTGCATGGGTTTCCTCTGAGTGCCTCGGTTTCCTCCCACATTCCAAAGACATACATCTGGAGTGTTTCTTCCCAGGCATCCACTGAAAATGGACTCTGTCCCAGTCATACTTTCCCAGTAAACAAATATAAAATAAAATAAAATAAATAATAAATAAATACTGTGGAGTAAATGGAAACTTCTTGTATGCACATGATTTGCTTTCCTGTTGCAAAGTTGTTTCTATGGCAAACAGATAATGTATTTTGTAGGTTTGGTAGTATGATAGTTCAAATCCAGGACTGAGTAAAAATCTATAACGTGTTGTATTTTGTGATGTTATTTTCTTTTAAAAAAATATATTAATATGTATGTGGTATGCCACTTAGGGCAAATATTGTGAAATGGATAAATATTTTAAAATTAATAGAAGTTGCTTCTGTGATAAGGACAGCATAAATTAGAGCTGTGAATCAACTATGTGTGTAGCACACCTGGAAAACACGATGAAGCACACAGCACATAGGATATGTAGATCATAGGTTCATAGGTGTTTACTAGGCTGATGACCACAAGGGCCTTTTTAAGCCTAGCCATGCATCCCAAATCTCTGACAAGTTCCGATACCCTTGATAAATGTAAGCATGGGCCTGGGAGATGAACCATTTACAGGTTACCTGTGTCCATTCGAGACATAGGTGTCAAGCTGGGGATGAATTTATGTGTTCACATCCAATTGTCCAAGTTGCACTTGAATTGGGTTAGGGAAGCACTCTACTTCACATGGATGGGTAGCCTATTCCATAGATGGGATAGTCTATGGGATACATACCTATCTCTCCAGCAAGTCCTATTTGTACCACAGGCAAGTCATTAGAATGGATAATTCTGGTGCTGTTTGTTTTGTGGATATGCAGGAAGTCCATCAGAGTAGGGTCTGACAATGCCCTGTATGCCAGACACAGATCTCCCCTCAAAAGTCTGTAGGAGACAGAATACAGGGATAGGGCCTTGAGAAAGTCTGCATAGGACATTTTACTTATGCCCTGTATTCGTTTACTGAGGAAACTCTGTGGGCATTCCAATTGTTGGATATGCCTGGCAAGGTACATACCAGAGGGTACATTGTGTTTAATGATAGGTCTGATGAATGCCGAATACAGTGGAACAATGACTTCCTTGGACTTACATGCCATACCTTTGTTTATAAGTTGTGCAACATAGAATGATTTCTTCTCCATCATAGATATATGATGGTCAAAGGCTAGATTACTATCTATTTGTGTCCCTAAGTTCCTGACTACCAGATCAACTCTAAGGGGTGTGTTGTCAATATGATAGTTACCAGGGATGGATGACTTCCCAAAGGATGCTTGGTACATGGTTCGAGTATCACATTTTTCTTTTAATGATATAAATTAATGAACACTTTTTACAATAATAATGTGTATTGAGCTTTGCTTGTCTGATTTGTGCTTTGTGAAGGACAGTATCAGTCTCTGAGGAAAGACTTATAATTTCACAGATAATTTTACTTGTGACTCTAAACGAGTAGTATATATAACCTGCTGTCAGCAGTGTTCTGTTTTCTACATGGGTAAGACTTGTAGAAAGTTAAAAGAAAGGATATACGGGCATTTGATGGACATTAAGAAGAAAAATACAAAGGCATTATTCAGGCATATAGGTGAATATCCCACACATTTGTTTAAGTTCATAGTTATTCATCAGGTGGTCAAGGATAAGCAGGGTTTTATCACTGAAGAGCATTTAAATAACTGGGAGATAAAATGGCAGCTCATTTTAAATGCTACAAATTATTCTGGGCTAAATGAATGCTGTTCTATAAAGTCTGTATTAAAATTAAATCAGTTTAGAAGTATAAAGAAATGTAAATGTTGACATGTTCTTTCAACATTGAAATGCTTGTTTTAACATAAAACAATTGTATGCATTTTTCATTTGTACATAACTATATTTTTCTTAAAAATGTTTTATAAGTATTTCTAAAATATTAATGGTGTTAGGTGATTTTCATGCTGAGTGTGTTATTAATTAATTCTTAACAAGAAGGGTATTTAAAGAGTGCTTTTAACAGTTTCAGATCGTTCTGAAGAAGTCTGGGTATTGTACTTGTAAAACAAGAGACAAGAACCATCATTTTTGTCACCAGCTTGAGTGAGGTAGCTTCTGCTAAAGTCTTCCTGAGATTGACTATCTCCCCTTTCACCTTAAATTAAAATTTGGACCACCTAGTAACTTATCATTCCTCAATGCAAGACTGCACACAGAGCATTCCAAAAAAAAAAAAAAAAAAAAAGAGGAGTGGGAGACTTTACGTTTGAAGTCTTGAGTGCCTGTCTTGACCTGACTGGAGTGATTCCCCTTTGTTCATTGTGATAGAAGGGACAAGAACAATTCTTCAGTCAATAGCTATGTTCACCAGAATCCTACTATGATTAGCTGGCTACTGTTTCATCAATTGATGTCTAAATTTAAACTTGGACCACTGCATGTATAAGCAATTTTTTATTTTATTTCATTTTATTTTACTTTATTTTATTTATTGTTGAGATGTGCAGCATATAATGCCTTATAGTTGAGTGTTAGTAATTGCCTGTAAGCCGTTGAAATACAAAACTATTTTCATTAGCACAAGTTTCATCCCTTCTTTGTTTAGGTTATACACTGTTCTATTAAGCTATGGCTATCACCATGTAGCATGTTGATGTAAAACATTTTGTTCCTGTTACACCTTTGCATGATAATGACCATTTTAAGTCTTTTATTTTTTATAGTTATTACTCCATGGTTCAGTACAGTTTGTTCTAGACTATCCATCTGTGACCATACTTCAATGAGTATATTATCATTTTTAAGTAATTTTATAATAAGGCTTTGGTTCTGTTGCATTGATTGTTGTCATCATTTGCAAGTATTACAGTAATGACTGTTGTACTATATGTGATCAATTGTGAAAGTTCCTTGAAGTGGTTCAAGTTACTGTTGTTGTCTCACATTGGTTATTTACAGTGGTTCTGCTTACTATTACTATTCCACTTTGGTTAACATTTGACAGAGTACACTATCATCCTGAAATACTTTTATAATACTGCAACATTACTCACTTAGTGCTCATGCAACTTTCTTCTTCTGTGTTTGTGAATGCACATTGTAGTGGTTTTAGTTCTAGTGGTGTTAGTTATTCCATTGTGGTTATTATTGCACAAAGTGCACTATTATCCTCACATAGTTTTATGCTACTGCTGCATTACTCACTTACTGTTCATGCTACATACTACTTACATGTTTGGGAATGCTAATTGCAGGGGTTCAAGTTCTAGTGGTGCTAGTTTCTTGTTGCTTATCTAGGTTAATGACCTATACATTAATTATATGCTTAGCTTTAAGTGTGACAGTTTTATTGTCTGGTTACTTCTACAGTACATTATAGTACAGTACAGTACCACTCCATGTTTTCTTAACATTAATGTCTGTCATGGTTAATACACCTTGCCCATATGGCTGCCAAGATCAGCTAGTGCATGCTTTAGAATATAAGCTTGAGTGTGGTTTACAGTGTATAGATGCCAAGATCAGCTTATCTGAGGTATTGAATATAAGCCGGTTCAGAGTTTGCAGGGTAACTAATATTGGCACTTTCCTTAACTGACATACTCTATCTTCCATCCTTATTTTCTCCTGTTCCCTAACTTTCTTCTCTGCTGACCACCCCAGACTTCTGTCCTATCCATCTATTCAAACCCTGTCTCACACATCTCATATATGTAATACTTGTCCAGCTACCATTCACTGTCACTATGGGAATACAGTCTGCTCTTGCCCCTCTTCTGGTCATCCGAGCATTTAGAACTCTGATGCAGTGTAATAACCTGGTCATGTTTATTGAAGGCTCCTCACTTTTATCTAGCACCAAGACCATTTGTGAGAAGTGTATATACTTATTCAAGTCAGAGTCATATCTATCACTATCTACATGCATCAGTTAACAGCACACCAGTACCACACTGCTACAAGGCATTACATCTATTTAGGCTGTGCTGGCAAAGTAGTTACTTCACAAGTCATTTAGACACCATAGAGGCAAACCTCAGCCATATGCACACAGTTCTAACACTGCACTTTCTATACGTACCTCCAGGAACAGTCCCCATGGCTAGATGCATTTATCCATAATACTATCAAAGCCCACAGCCAATAATTTCCTAGTTATTTATCTCACTACAGTCAAGCACATAGACTCTCTTTTTATCACATAGATAAGGACAGAGTGATAGCTTTATTTCTGGTACCAGAATTCAAGATGTGATAAATGTCCTTAGATCTCTGCATTCTCTCAAATACAGCTAAGATCTAATGCTTGTGCAATTAGGGGTACATGATCTTAGGTGCTCTACTCTAAGGAAGGTACAGAGATACATGACTGAGTTCACTCTTGCATGTGACCAATGTGGGAAAGTCTGCATTCTTGAGCAGTATGTTGCCAGCAGCAAGAATTATTCCACAGTCTGAGGATAAGCAATTTGATGTCAACTGTTTGCTAACTAACTGTTGTTAATCCTGGAATTTCCAGTATGTGTCAATACGGGAGGAAATAATTGATGTCACTACCTGCTTTCCCAGTGAAGGCTTTTGCATATTGGCTAAAGCCTCTGCTGTCCCTATATTGTCTTTTTTAGCCAAATTCCAACTCCTAGACAATAAAACACAGTAAATTCCAGTGCACATAAATCTTAAAATAATGTCCAGACATGAGGCCTCCCCATCCTCTTGGACACATCCATTTTGGGGTGGTTACAGCAACATGGTTTTGAAGTTCAGAAAGCATTTCATCTATATCTGGGTACAACATATATTAGCTGGGGATATTGAGGACATATCCATATTCATCTGAATTCCCATTATCTTGTGCCATATTTAGCATGAAATCAAACATGAACCCTCCAAAATCCTGGTGTCTATAAACAAATCTAGTTACCATTTTATTTCCCAGAATAGGTATTTCTCCCTTCCCCTGACAGAACACAAAATCAACTTAAACTAGTTAGAATGTAAAACAATTAAACCAAATACTGTCATTCAGGAAAACTTCAATTATGTATCCATTTGCTGGCAACCATGCACTACTACTAGCAAATATGGGCAACAGTTTAACTTTGTAAATGCCAAATCCCAGGAAAAATGAGCTGCTATCCTACTACAGCCAATAATCACCTTGAGCTCACTCTTATCATATTGCACAAGTGTGCTCTTCACCAATAGTCACCTCTTCCATGATCAGATCTGCCCATCAAGGAGTTACATTCTCAGTTAGATTGACGTTCATGTCACCAGCTATTCCCATGATGTTCAGGGACTCCTCTAGAGATACTTTCTAATCATTCTCATAAAACTTCTGGAAATTCAAAAAAACTCCCAACACTGATGGCCCTACTACTAAGGCTGCAATAATTTTTGCAATGAAGCATCCATTTCATTCTAATATAAGTATGATGGTTCAATCAGAAATAAACCCATATAGTGAAATTAGAAAATCAACAAGCCCTGCAATTAAAAAGAAAAAAATGTCTTCTCCTTAGGAGTAAGTTTAACCCCACCCCATTACATAAATTATATCAAACTGGTCTGCAAGGAACTCAGCATTAATCTCAAATACTGTAAGGCTAGATACAAAGTAAACATTGTAAACCCCTCTAAGGATAACCAGAAGGTCTTCTTTAATTAAATCAGAAAACACAGAAATAATAAACAATATTTCATAGACCTGCTCTCCAATCACATAGTACTTAGCCCAACCTTGAAGACACTGAAAATTTAGTCATAGACAAATGTAGGTCCAAACTTGAAAAAAATTCTCACTGTTGCCCAACTTTTCTGTATGCTCTACCTCCCCCTAAAATTACTTTCATGTAGGTCTTATCCACACATACTAAAACATTAAAAGTACCAAGTTTCCTGACAATATACAATGATGTCTTCTATCCAGCACAAAACACATTCTTAATGACACCGTTCCATAAGTATTCATCTTCTGCCTACCTGTTTATGTGCCTGAAACCAGGATGGCAGCCATTATGGTGTCCTTCTAAGTAGGTGTCTTCACCACAGACAATATAAACTGATCAATCTTAACAGATTATTTGTATGGTCATGGAATGTATACCAGCTGAGTTCATAAATTACATGGATAAACTGCAACCTCTTGACCCCAAACAACTTGTAAGAGGTAGTTCCTCCCTACTTAATCTTGTAAACATCTTTAAAAAAGTTATTGATTCCCTTGACAATGACAATCTTTCTTATATAGATCTAGTTAAATCCTTCAATATCAGCCCTCATTCTTGTATTGTTGAAAATCTCATTTGCATGAGTATAAACCCCTTTGTGACCCACTTTGTAGAAAATTGGCTTTCAGACAGACCCCAGTGTTGTGATGACTGATGATATATCTTCATCTAAAATATATATCACTACTGGAGTCATTCAGGGGTCTGTTCTGAGTCCACCTCCTCTTTGTTATTCATGTTGCTGATGTCAATAGCTTCATGGTTATAGCATGGGCTTAAACTCAATATTACAAAAGTAGTGCAGTACTTTTTTGGGAAAAAGAACATTATTGCTCCTATCACATAAATGCTAAACTCCTCAAGCTTGATATGGTTATTAGTGACTTGGGCACGTTCATGGACAATGAACTATCTGTCATTTGACTATCGTGTATTAACTGATAAAAATGCTCTACTTAGCTCAACTAATTAACAACTGTATAGCCAATGGATCTAAAACTGTTATTATTTCCCTCTATTCTTCCCATGTCAGATTATTTCCTAACCAAGGAATTCTGGGGTATAAAATGACTGAGCTGGATGGAGAGATTAAAGTCGTTGTCAATCAACTCTTTTTCCAATGGTTCTTACGTGGTGATCTTTGTTCAGTTTTCAAGGCTCTGAAAGACTCAGCCAGCTGTCACTTTTCGCATCTTCATAAAATGAACACAACTACCAATCTCTGCTCTACATCCTTGTTACAATATAAACATAACCTGTAACTGATATGGAGATGTGTCCCAAAAAATTCCACATCTATGGAAAAAACTTTCACTAAACATTAAGCAATGTGTAGCTCCTTAGCAGCTCTTAAAACCAGGCACAATGAGTGGACAGGCTTCCATAAATTCACCCCAATCTATGTAGTCATCCTCTTATAGACAGGGGTAGCTAACTGTAGTAATTAGACTGGCTAGGCTCCAAATAGTCAAAGAGAAAATTTGCCAAGGACGCAGCTATGAACACCTTAACAGCATTATTATAATGGAAATTTACAACACTGACAACATGGGCATTATAATGAGATTACTTGATTTTTTAAAGAGGTAGACTGAAAACTTGATTGCACCCTAAAGTTAAGGGGGTGGAAGCTGTCTCAAGACAGTTTAAGAATCTTACAGTGTTCTTATTCATGGGTGAAAATAGAGGGAATCAGATGACTAATAACAAAATGCAATACAGGAACAACTATGCCAGACTGATTGTAAGACAAGAAATGCGTCTTAGGATAAGGCTGTTAATTTACTAGTCAGTATTTTCCCCATCTTCACCTATGATTAAGAGCAGTGGGTTGTAATGCAAACTAGAAACCACTATTACAACCTTTAAAAATAAGGTTCTTTCACGTGATAGCAATGCTTTCTGTCTGTAACACAGTGAGAAGCTTGGCAGCCTGGGAGGGTATCAAATTACAGCTACTGATCCTCTAGTCCAGGGGTCTGCGACCTTCACTATCAAAAGATCCATTTTGGCCCCTCTCCCGCCAAATAAAATTCATCGGGAGCCACAAAACCTACCTGACCCCTAAAACGAAGATAACACAGCCTATAAAGTTTTATACATACAGTAGTTTATACTAAATATAAAAGAACTAAGTTTATAAGAGCAATATTTAAAATCCATCCCTATTTTTGTTCCTTTGTTGGGATTGCTTGATCTCTCTCAGTGTGTGTGTGTGTGTGTGTGTGTGTTATATTTCTTGACCTCTTATATCAAGAAAGCTGAAAAGCCATAAGTAATGGGGCACAAAGGTCCAAAAATAGGGACACTTTTTAAATATTGTTCTTACAAACATAGAAAGTTGATAGAATAACATATTTTGCATTTGCATTAATTTTCTGAAAGGTATAAAGTCTGAAACTCAAATGTCTGTCTATTTTTTCTGACTTCAGCCCTCAATGATTTGACAGAAAACCACAATTTTATGAGAAACAGCCCAAAATTATGAGGGCAAAAATCAGGACATTCTACAAAAATCTGCACAGTTGGGAGGTAACTGTGTGTGTGTGTGTGTGTGTGTGTGTGTGTGTGTGTGTGTGTGTGTGTGTGTGTGTGTGTGTGTGTGTGTGTGGAAAGTGCATGTTAACAGAAACCATGTTATTCTAGCAAGTTTCTAAGTTTGTAAGAGCAATATTTAAAGTCTGTCCTTATTATTGTTCCTTTGTTCCCCTTTATTTGTGGCGCTGTCCAGATTTCTTGTTTCAGTAAATAAGAGAGGTATAGAAACCTTTCAGGAGATGCTGCTGCTGCTGCCAGGGGATCACTCAATCGCTCTCAGTGTGTGTGGAATGCATGGCAACAGAAACAGTGTTATTCTAGCAAGTTTATAAGTTTATAAGAGCAATATTTAAAGTCCGTCGCTCGATCACTCGTGTGTGTGTGTGTGTGTGTGTGTGTGTGTGTGTGTGTGTGTGTGTGTGTGTGTGTGTGTGTGTGTGTGTGGTAGAGTGGCCATTATTTTTCAAAGCTACAGAGAGCCAATGCAGAGTGATGGAAGAGCCATATGCAGCTCCAGAGCCACAGGTTGCAGACCCCTGCTCTAGTCTGCCAAATGTCAGTTGATGTGATATAGGGATTCTGTTAGGATAATCACTGGGTACCATCTACTGTATGCTTACCTCATGCAACCAAATGGAAGTAAGCCATGGGGCATCTGAGTCAAGATATGCTGAAGGGATTACCTATCTAATTATGGCTGTAAAGACCTTGAAATCTTATAACATGAGCTGTAAGCTGTTGCTGGGGACAAGATATGAAGACATGGGTAGATAGATGGATGGGCAAATGGATAGCTGGATCAACTACATTGGTTGCTTCCATTCTGATGCAGCTGCAAAAAGTTGACAGACTCCCCTGGCTGTCGTTGATCCATGCCATAAGCACCCCATTTACAGTCTTCCAATACTTATTTTCCCAGTACCCCATTTACAGTTTTCCAATTCTTGTTTTTCCAATGGAGGCATTGAATAATGCACCTGCAGAATCCCTGACATAACACTCACAACAAGGAACATCTTCAGTTGTGGAAGGTGCCCTGATTTCAGGTAATAAGGCTTATCTGGGGTTCCATCAGTGGTGTCTCTCTACCAACCCAGTTTGGTATTGTCTTGCTTCTGTGTTTTAATTATCCATGCATTCATTTGTGAAGAGGAGTGGAATGCTGTGACATGAATGTAGTAAAACATCAACATGCCTGAACTTCACACTAGTATTCATTCAAAATTGCTTTGCTGACTCTAGTCCCAAACTCAGCAGAGTAAAGGACTACTTTGCTTTTTCCCCATATTTACTGAAACAAAGAAACTGAGCTGGCAAACAATTTTCCACTCCTTGGTTTCTTCCACTTAACCATTTCTCCCCACAAGGATGCAGCAGTATAATCCACTGTCACATTGAGGTCACCACCCAGGCATCCATATTTTTTCTTTTATGCCTGCCATTTTCCCCTGATAGTACTTAAGTGTTGGATATGTGAGGGGTACTGTGAGGGTGTTCATTTCTCTCCACGTGTATCATAACCCTCAAGATGCACTGCTTTCCTACTAGGCAAATAAATCCATTTGGCCTCCAGTCTACAAAGAGAATCATAAAAGAAGTGGTGCCCCCAGGATATTTAGTCTCCTCCCCATCCCCTTACTACCCCGCCAGCAAGCCCTATCCCCTTACTACCCCGCCAGCAAGCAATGCCTCACTATTCTTTTCTTTTCCCAGTGGAATCCTCTAACAGTTGGGCTGCTAAATGAATCCAGATCATGCAGATTCTAATCAGGGTTCTATTCCCTTTAACCTTTGGAGCCTGCTAACCATGGTCTCTGCACTGATACCTGGTGACAATGTGTATCCTGGAGCCTCCAACAACATATGGAGACATTCTATTTATGCGACAGTGGGTCAACCTCAGTCTAAAACCCTGTCACTGGTGATGTTGAAGACATCAGCACCTTCATTGGTATTACAAGCCTTAACACAGACTGGGTTATTAAGTAGTTAATGAAAGGAATCAATGAATTGGCTGTAGATGACGGGGGTAGATAAGCCCGGTGGATATATTAAAAATATGATAATTTAATCCATTTTAAGGTGCAACTATGTGTAGAATCCAGTGCTTCTAAGAATCTCTCAAACAAATTTATACAAAATTCTATCAAGATATATTAATTAGGCTGTTGCTCATGCATATATACCATTTATTACTGCTATCACAATATGTATACAGTTTTGTTTCATACCTGTATTTAAAATGCATGCTACAAGTAAGGATATTAAATGATGCATTGCCTATGAAAATGAAGTAAGAGATCTTTCAAGGTAAATATATACTGACTGCTATTATGTGAAATAGAGTGTTTTATAATGCTGTTCTGGATCAAACAACAGCACTTATATTTACTTTAGTTAACTGTATAGATTTCAACTGATCCTTTCTTTACTCTCCTGTCTCATTCAATGATTTTCTGTCCCCTGGCTTATTGACATACTAGGTTAATAAGGGCACTGGAATGTGATAATTGGACTTAGATATGTCTATGATTGCAGGTCAGTGTGACAAAAATGTGGCAAAAAATTACATTACACAGAAGAACATAAAACGAATTGACGTAAATTAGCTGGCACATTTTTTATACTCATTTTCAAAGCCACTCTGAATGAAAACAATGAATTCCATTATTTTGTACTGCCACTGTTCTGACAGTGAAGACAGCCTGAAGCACTGCACTGGTATCAGTATGCTAAGCAAGCAGTGAGGTGCTAGCCAGCTGCTCCCATGCAACAATATGAGCCCCATTTATTACTACAGACTGTACTATGCAATGAAATTGGTGCATTCAAACATGCATGTACAGCAACACACACACACACACACACACACACACACACACACACACACACACACACACACACACACACATACACACACACACACACACACACACACACACACACACACACACACACACACACACACACACAAACAGGCATGGCATTTTGCTGACATACAAAGCATGTTCCCTTGAGATTCTGAGTCAAAAGATGTATTATAATATGACACAGGTAATTTATTGCAGACTTATTGGGAAATAAGAAAAGAATCACCTGGAAGATACCCTAAATAAAACAAAAATATTTGCCATGTTGAATGAAAATGACACACTAGACAATTTAGTAGTACACTTCAATACCACACAGTGATATTACTCAAGTATGCCATTTTAAATCATGTCCAGATTTACACATTTGCATTCTTTAGCAAAAAAAATCAGTAAAATGGTATGAAATTGATTCAAATATTATTTTAGGACAACTTGCTTTATTATCTGTGAAATGCATCAGTATTTAGGAACATTTTACAATAAATGAGAACAGGTCAGATATAAGCTGTGCATCATAATTACAATGAATCTATTATCTAGACATACATAATTATATACTTGTTCTGCTGAAGGCATAGCACTAACACTACACAGCATTGTAGGGCAGCTTGTAACATTCATATGTAGCATTTTATATCGAAAGCAGGAAGGTCACTCACAATTACTGCAGTCTGGGAGTTACTGTACTACTCAGTTTCTGAAAAAAATAATGTAAACCTTCTTTTAACAGAACATCTTTATATCTCTTTCCTTGTAATAATAAATTATGGCTACCTTTGTTACAAAAAAAGTGTGTGACAGAATTGCTCATGCATATGTGATTATTTGTTTATTATTTTTTTTCTGAGATTCTCCCATCATACTCAATTTCAAGGGAGACCATGGGCCAGATTCCATTAAGTTAAGGATTTCGACATATTATGCTGCCATCAACACTAAACTTGCAGATAATTTTGTAATATATAAATGTACCACAAGAAACTCAGAACAACTCAGCACATATGGAGCACCTCAGTAACAACAGCACATTATACAAATCTGCAAGTGATCTGTAAGTAATGAGAAATTGGTGTCAAATTGTAATTATGCATTAATAAAGTTACAGAAAGATTATCATATTTAAAACATCCTGATAGTTATATAGACATATATATGACACAATCTGTCCAGCAAGGTTAAGGACAACTATGGAATATAACCAACTCCATTATGATACCACAAAAAAAAAAAAAAAAAAAAAAAAAATGCAAACTATCCCAATGTAAGCTACATGGCATTTGTAATACGTATTTTCAGAAATTTGCCCAGAAACATTACAGACAGCAGTGAATATTTCTGTAATTCATTCACTAACCAAAAATACCCGCTTCAAAGCTCCAGTGCTTCTTGTAATATATATCATCAGCAATCTTTGTAGTAAGCTCAGAGAGAGCAACAATATCTCTGTAAGACATGTATTAATAAAATATGCATGCATGCATTTACAGATTCCGATGGAATACGTACGTTTTCTAATAAAAAAAATGAATACAAGAGAAGGGCAATCATGGCCACGTTGCCACAGCTAACATTTAACAATGGGTTTGGGACTTGTCTGGACAACACAAGTAATGTACACACACCCAAGGAGAGTGGGAGATAGAAAAGAAGATGTGTGGTACGGGTGAAGAAGACGGACACACAGCAGGGATGTTGGAAGAGGAAATTCTGAGGAGAAGTCAGAGTGGCATGAGAAATTTTCTTTTTGGTGGGACAATTTCCATTTTTTTTTTAAGAATAGAAAGGAAGGTAAACAGAGGGAAAGAGAAGGAGAAAAACATCACAGCAGGTATGCCCACAGAGCAAATATCACAACACAAGACAAACAAAGGTTGGAAAAAAACAGTAAGGGAAGGGAAGTTATACAGATAGCACACTGCACAACATGGGCAATGGAAAGTTGTCAAACAGGGGGGGTATGCAAACCAGCCATGGCAAAGTGCAGACAAACATATCTGCCTATACACTATCATGTTGTGACATGTTGCAAACTGTATGGCAGGCATACCTGGATATGTATGACTAGTGGCAGATGTGTACTGCAGGGTAATAAATTAGGATCGCAGTGCAAATTGGATAAGTAAACACATATCCAAGTAGTCCATCAGTGGTGCAGGTGTAAGTCAAACCACATCACAGATAAGCAAATGCAGGTCTAACAATACTATATAACTCCAGCACAGGACAGAGCCAAACCTACAACCATGCATGTGAAAGACAAACAACCAAGCACATCTCCAAACAGAAGTACAAGAGAAGAGCAACAAAATGTCTGCTACATGCACAACTCGTATACACAACCCAAACAAATGTCTAATATAATGTGCATATGTTGCACACATATGCCATGTCAAAGGCAACACACAGGTGTAGATGTGTATGTATGACAATGTCAATGGCTTAAATGGAATGTACATGAAATAAAGGTCAATACACATACACACACCAACGACATGTAAAAATATAACTTTACAGCTTAATAAATATAGCAGGTTGTGTGCATGGATGTCTTCAAAGTATATTGGTTAGCATACAAGTATAATGAGAATAAGGATGTAGTGCAAGCAGTAGCCAGTGCAGATATCCCACATCATAAAATTGCCATACATTTGGCACATGTTCACTCTGTCAAACTAATACATGATAATGGTCAATAACTGCAACAAAGGCAAACATATCTGCAAAATATAATAGGGAAATATGAAAGTGGAAGGTAGATGAACAATCTGGGCCCATGTCAGGAAAAAGCAGGACAAGGCAAGGAGACACACTGCAAATGCATGTGTACAGCACACAGGGTGCTGTAGAAGCCAAACTAAAATACATCAAACCGAATGGAAAATGTGTCACATGGGCAGAACAATTGCTGATGTCCATGTATAAAACACACATACACAGTAATTTGCAATCATGTGACATCAACATGCGTAGGTAAGCAAGCTAAGAATTTAAAACACATATGCATATACTGAAATGCAAATGTTGAATAAACATGCGCAGTTGTATATCACTCACCTGCTCATTACGGAGCAGAAGGCACTCCTGTGAACATCATTACAACACGTCAACAGTAATCAGTGAATGCTCACATTTCAATGGTATAATTATATGTCACTATAGATCTGACTACATGTGGACACATACAATCACTTAATGTGTACAAATATTTGCAGAAGATATGAACTTACATGAATAAGTAATAGATGTGGATACAGCAAACACTGGCATAATGTGCTGTTAAAGAATAAATTATCTGTAACACTGTTTACTGTAATCAGAAAAGTAGGACTGCACATAGACATGATATACCTGTATATGATCCCACATGGCAAGAGTGTTGGCAACCTATGGCACACAACACCACATCATGCCATTGGGACATCATGATAGCTGCCATCCAAATAACACGGGGAATGACATGTCCTTCTGTTACACATAGATGATTTGGTAAAACCACAGTGTTAGTGATGTACTACGGACAACATATGTTGTCTGTCATTTGCCCCAGTAAAACACATGTTTGCAGGCAGTAGTTGCAGGTTAACTGCCACAACTCATGGACAGCTGAATGTGAGAGGAAAGTGTAATGTGTTACTGTGTGTGTCATGTTACATGACAATAACACATAAGCATGACAGCTACATGGTATGCATGTACAGGAATGCATATACAGTCCAATCGATTATATGGCAATTAGAATGCTTGCAGCATAACACAAGTGGAGCACACAGTCAATAATTATGGACTGAAGGGATCAAGCTGAAGGGGGTGAAACTCATGAATAATCTCATGAGCTATCTCCCTGAATGAATTGTACATAGCCCATGCCATATCCTGAAAGAATGTCCCCATCATATCTCTCATCTGTGCTCAGAACACATCAGACACAACCTCATGGATCTTCTCCCAATAACCCTCTTTATTCTGGTCATCGCACTATCTCCTCCAGGATGCAGGCATGATGATTCAGGCAGGGGCGGTCCCAGCTTCCTCCTCCTCCTCCTCATCATCATCATCATTGTCATCATTACTATCATCATCTGAAGACTCTGGCAGTGGCCAGTCATGCTTTTGTCATCATCGTTTGATTGGAGAACATCCAAGCATCCCATACTCTGTCAAGATGAACTGTAAAACACAACAGAAAAAAAAGCAAATGTCTATTATGGAGAACATTCCAATGAAGATCATAACAAAACTTACTATGAAAATGATGACAATTTACACAGAGACTGCCAAACTTCCATATAGACAAAGGTACCTTATATAAATGCCTGCCCCTCAATGTCATATTCATAAACAGGACGTCAATATTTTTTTTTGTAAAATCTTGTATAGGCTAAGAGACACCCACCTAGGTCTTTAATGCTGTAAAAATGCATGAATGTTCAAATCTATATATCGTACTTTCTGCATGTAATGATTTATATGAACAACTACCAAGTGTCATTGTTAAAATGAGGATAAAGTGATATGACAATATTGTGGACAATAGGCAAGCCATATGACAAACATCTAAGGCAGGCAGCATGATAACAGGCTGAACATACATCAATATAATGAATGCAACAGAAACAAATATTTTATATGTTCAATCACCACAGCCTGTGATATATGAGAATATAATATATGTTACACAAACAGTATTGTATGTTTACAACTGTATGGATAAGCTACCTAAAGTTAGTACAAATCAGTAGCCTGGAAAATGCAACATCCTAATGATGCTTGCTGATTATGAACTGCTGCAAAGAAATGTCGATCTGCACAAGTGTCACTAAACCTAGGCTATAACTGTGTTTTAACAAAAACGCCTAAGGAGTTGTAGGCAGATTACAGATGCAATACCAATGTTAAACTGAAGGGTGTGATATATATATATATATATATATATATATATATATATATATATATATATATATATATATATATATATATACAGCTTTAAATTTATGGCTCAAATCACCATGCATTGCCAGCCTACAGGGGCATGCATGATGATATCTGATATCAGCTTCGTGTGACAGACTAGGTTAAACTGTTTTTGAGAGAAATATGGAATATAGCAGCATGGCATCAAGTGGCGCAGAGGTGTGCTGTTGTGCACAATTTAAATTCTGCAGAGTCTGCCCAGCACCAGGATGAGAAAGCCTCCATGTAAGAGAATACAAAATGCAGTTTGTTATTTGTAGGCAGTGCCGCTTCCATCCACTCACACAATTTAATCTGCTTTCTAGGTGGGTGCGTGTGTGTGAAAATGCCCCCCTGTCAAATATACCTGGTGGTTAGTGTTACTCAGGCTCAAACCCTAGACCTTAGATACAAGGAGAAAGAGCCTGAATTTTCTACCATACTATTTGAGAGGTATGATTCCAACTTCTTGGAATGTCTGAAATACTTTTGATCTGTTCCTCTTAAAATTTGTGGTTTCTGGCAAATCAGTGAGAACTGATTTAACTAATGATAGCCATTTAAGTTTCACTCTTCCTATCTTTCAGGAAATGCATGGTAACACAAAACATTTTATTCTAGCAACTTTCCAAGATTATACAAGCAATGTTTAAAATGTGTCCCTGGTTTTTGTGCCCATGTCCCCCTCCCCAATAAATTTTGGCTTTTTCCAGATTTCTTGTGCTGCAAAGTTGACATATAGTTGAGTATCAAGTGGATTTTACAAGGAGCCGAGAGCTTCAGGGGAAGAGAAGTATAGTGCTGCTTATGCCAAGTCTTTTTGCATTGGTAGTAGCATAACAGGTACTATGTGTGCTTGTGATACAGAAGGCTGTTGGTTTTACTCCCACAGTATATAGATGGAATGCTGATACTGTGCGGTGTTGTACTTTTAAAGGGGGTGGATGCTGCAGTCCTGAGAATGTCCTCCTTTGGAGGAGATACCTAGTAACTATGAACGAGTTATCAGTTTGCCATCCATTCCTTATTGCAATATTACTAGTTTACATTTTTAATGTAATATAGGCAATTTATTCTTCAAGGGCAATAGGCACTTTGTAGATGAAACAATGAAATATAAAGTTCCAAGATCCCCCCCCCCTCTCTTTTTTCTGATTTTCTACATAGGGTTTGCTGTTGCTTGTCATCTGTCAAAATCTCTCTCAGTTCAATGCAGTTAATTTTATTTTTATAAAAGACAACTGTATTTTAGTTTTATACAAGTTCAAAAAAGTTTGATACACATTCAAATGTTTATATAAATAAAACACTATTGTTCAGGTTATATTTTGTGTTTAATATTTTGTCTCTTCTTCAATTTGCCTTTGAATGCTGGCATCCCATAATCCCATGGGAGTGGGTGGGGTTACATAATTATTTATACAAATGTTATGTTAATCCGCATACAGATTTTTGGCCAGTTGTACCTACTTTTCTTGGGGCTTTGTCTAGATTTTTGATGTTTCCAGGTTGAGAGGAATACTATCTGCACAAGTGTCACTAAACCTAGGCTATAACTGTGTTTTAAAAAAACAAAGGTGTTGTAGGCAGATACAATGCCAATGTTGAACTGCAGGGTGTGCTAAGTATGAACTGCTATAAAGAAATGTCTATAAGCACAAGAACCAATTAACCTAGGCTATAACTGTGTTTTAACAAAAACACTCAAGGCATTATAGGCAGGTACACCATAACAAAAACACCCAGGGGCTGGTCTACAAACAGCAGTGTAAACAATGAGACAGCAGACTGAACAGGCATGCTATATACAACAGATCATTTGCTGGGGGGGGGGGGGGGGGCAGCCACCTATATAAGTACACGAGGCCATACTTTATAAATTGCAAGCAACACACAAAGCTTACATGAAAACTATCCACCTTAAACTGTATGTGTGACAGATACACAAACTCAACTGTTATCTAGTTTGTGGTGTACAATTCAAAAAAGTGCTAAAACAATGGCTTAATGTTACATGATATTTCAACATTTTTGTTTTCAATCAGAGTGGTAAACACAGCTATAGTGTGATAATTTCAGTTAACATACTGATGCATGATGGGCATGCCTGCATTTTAAACAATATACATGTTAATGTGAAAAATGCAGGCCTGTATAAATGATCAGATTCATTTAATTTCATAAAACATAAAAACTAATCAACATACCTCTGTCCCTCCGCTACTCCTTAAGCCTGTGCATGCACTTAATGCACACAGCTCAGTTCCTAGTCTGAACTTCATTGCCTGAAAACAAAAAGTATGAATGATGTATTCCTTAAATAATAGCAATATACATTGCTCAAAGTCTCCAGGCAATTTAGTCATGAAGTACAGTCAAATCTGCAACTATATTGTTCATCTAAACTCTAACTTTGACAGTTACCTAGCTAGATAATCCATCTTGACTGAAAACACATCTTATGAGTGCAGTGGAAAGACTTGCCCCCAGATTTAATAAACTCTGTGTAGAAATAGTGTAATTCCTACATGGAGTGTATGGTGGCCATGTCTGCAGCTCCCCCTCGGCAGCTCGCCTTGCATATTAATGAAGGCACACTACTGAGGGAGAGCCATGTACACAATTACTGAATCAGTGCTAGGGGGGTGTTACAGGGCTTACAGATGTGCAACACACCTCCTGCACTGTGCAAGTGCCATACGGCACTAAAACAAGAAAGAATGTGTCCTCGGAAACTTATTTATATATTCATTTAGTTATTTCACACAGAGTGTGTGTTGCAGTGTCTGTAACACACTCCCTGCATTGTCAAAGTGCCGTACAGCACTTAAAGTTTAAAGAAAGTGTCCTCAGACACTTATGAATTTTTATTTTCATTTATGTCACACAAGGGAAGTGTTACAGTGTCTGTAACACATCTCCTGTACTGTCAGAATGCCGTACAGCACGGAAATGTATTTATTATTTATTTATTTCCAGTTTGATTACCGGGGAACTCCACTGGGTCCAGAGAGCCCGTTTTCAGTGAAAGCCCAGGGAGTAAAGCTCCATGAAACAGATTACATTAAAGATAGTAGTCCAATAAAAATAAAAGTACAGGTACAAATACATATCAAATAATACAAAGCATGAGCAATATTGCCCATAGTGGAAAAATATTGTACAGATACATTTTAACAAATTCACACAGTTAAAGTCAAAAGTCAATCAAAAATTAAATGTTCCAATATGATTTTTCCTTTTATGTTTATTTATTTTTTTTTTTTCAAGTATGTTTAAACTTGAAAAAAAAGAAAAAAAAAAAGAAAAAACAAAGAACTAAACATAAAAGGAAAAATCACATTGGGACGTGTAATTTCTATGCTGTACGGCATTCTGACAGTACAGGGGGTGTGTTACGGACACTGTAACACACCCCTTATGTGACATAAATAAAAAAAATAATTCATAAGTATCCGAGGACACTTTCTTTAATCTTTAAGTGCCATACTACACTTTAACAGTGCAGGGGGTGTGTTACAGACACTGTAACACACCCCCTGTGTGAAATACATAACTAAATATAATAATAAGTATCTGAGAACACTTTCTTTCATGTTTTAGTGCTGTATGGCACTTTCACAGTGCAGGGGGCATGTTACACATCTGCGAGCACTGTAACACCCCCCCTGCACTGATTCAGTAACTGTGTACATGGCTCTCCCTCAGAAGCATGCCTTTATTAATATGCAAGATGCGCTGCCGAGGGGAAGCTGTGGACATGGCCACCATACACTCTGTGTAGGAATGACACTATTTCTACATGGAGTTTATTAAATACGGGGGAATGTCTATTGCAACATAATACAGAGTTTATTGTAAATAGAGTAGTACTCCTTTAAATTAATTTGGATTCTGTTAATTTGTACTTATTTCTTTAAGAATAGAAATGAACACTGCAATATTAATGAGAGCATGTTCATTTAATTAGGTGGTGAATGTAATATAAAAGATGGCTGGAAGAAGCCTAACCAAAGATAACGCCCAGGATTCATTAAGCTCCGTCCAGGAATAGTGCTGTTCCTGCACTGTGTGGATCGTGCCCATGTAGAACAGCAACGTACCTTGCATATTAATGAAGGCATGCTGCTGTATTCCCTAAACAGACACGAGCTGTGTACGAGCACAGGGGGTGTGTCTGAGCATTGCTTGCACCGTACACATGCCTCCTACAATCCAGAATTGCCATACAGCAATTCTAAAGCAACTAACAGTGTCCACGGGCACTGTTATCACAAGATAACAGTGTCTGCGGACAAAATGCAGAAGCACAGCCCTCCACAGCATAGCTATCAACTGCCCAGATTTTTGCAGAATGTCCAGAGTTTTCCCTTATATTTTTGGCTTTCCCTCATAAAATTTCCTCTTGTCTGACAAATCATTGGGATGATCTAAGGATTGAAGTCAATACAGCAATTCTAAAGCAACTAACAGTGTCCACAGGCACTGTTATCACAAGATAACAGTGTCTGCGGACAAAATGCAGAAGCACAGCTCTCCACAGCATAGCTATCAACTGCCCAGATTTTTGCAGAATGTCCAGAGTTTTCCCTTATATTTTTGGCTTTCCCTCATAAAATTTCCTCTTGTCTGACAAATCATTGGGATGATCTAAGGATTGAAGTCACTAAATAGTGACATACATTTGAGTTTCATAACTTATATCCATCAAAAAAATGTATGCTAATACAAATTGATTTATTCTATCAGCTTTCTAAGTTTATAACAGTAATGTTACATGTTTATTTTTTTCAATCCCCAATAAAGTCTAAACATAGCTGAAAGGGTGTGCACATAGTGCAGCTATGCATACCATAGCTTAAACATTCAAAAGAGCTAAATAGAACTATACAGTCAAAGTGAGATAGTGGAGTGGTTAGAGCTTTATCCTACCATGTAGTCATTCATGGTTTGAGCTCCAATGCAGCTCATTCATTTTTTTTTAATGAAAAGAGCACTAAAAGTATATTTTTCTAGAAATAGGTAGTGAATAATATACATTTGTTAACCAGGGTTGTGTAGCAGGTCCAGGTAGTATAGATGTGAACCCCCCCCCATGTAAACACAAGTGTCCCATACAGTACAGCCACAAAATAATGTAATGTAATGAAAGCAAATAAAACGATAATAATAATAATAACAATAATAATAATAATAACAACAACAATAATAATAATCATGATAATAATAATGATAATAATAATAATAATCAATAATAATGATAATGATAGTCCATAAAATGAAAGCTGAACAATGCTAAATTGTGCTCAGCTATGCTTAGCTAGAGTAAGCATTGCTTAAATGTGTATGCTTAGCAATAATTAGCATAGCTAAGTGGATTTGCACACTGGTAAGCAGTGCTTAACATCTATCCCTTTAAGCAATGTTTATCTTTGCTAAGCGGGTTTGCCCATCACTTAGCTTAGCTCAGCATATTCAAAACCATCCAATCACAGCAAAGGGTGGGAAATCAGCCCTATTTAAACCTCACAGGTGGGAATGCAGCTCATAACCAGTTGTAACTCCCCACTGCATGCACTATGGCTGGTGTTGGTGAAGATGTGCACTTTCGGGTGCAGCGCTGGGGCATTCAGGAATCCAGGGTCATGGTTGAACTCCTAGTACAAAACCATGAAGGGTGACTGCTGCAAGACCAGTAGCAGGGCTCCTGATACAAAGCAGAGGACTGGGACTGTCTCTCACATCACCTCACCAGTGCTACTGGCATCCCTCGGACTGGTGAGCTGGTCCGGCACCACTTTGCTGACTTGAAGCATAGGAAGAGGGAGTTCTTGGACAGGTGGGTCCAAGATACATGGGTGAGGAATGCCCCGCTGTGTGTAAGTATCAGTATCAATAAGTGTTTTCCAAAGTCCAGCCTGTGTATGTGATGAATAGGTATGCATAAATGTTTCTCTATCTTCTGTACAGTTGCAGAATATGTGAACATGGATGCCCATGCCAGCAGGCTGCTAAGGCTGTGTTGTGAAGCTGGTGAGTACAAATATAATTTGTAGTATTCATGGCAAATAAATAGAAAGGAGTAGAATGTCACCTGTCAGTATTTAAAAACGGGTATGGTTTGTACTGAATAAATGAGACATTAGCAGAGTAATAGTGATGTACAGGGTATATATATATATATATATATATATATATATATATATATATATATATATATATATGTATATATATATATATATATATATATATATATTTATATATATATATATATATATATATATATATATATATATATATATCAATAAAAGTGTCAGTACCTGTCAATAAAAGTCAAAACCCTGGACTGGTCTTGTTTACTTTGGTATGTGGTGGTATGAATTGAAATGTGTACAGTTTCTCCACAGCAACTATAGCTCTGAAAGCATTAAATAATCAAGGCTCATCTGAAAAAGATTGTGGAGTTGTAAAACAGGAGATTGATTATATGAAATGTTCCATTCACCAAGATCTGATACCTGAATAGTAATGTGGTATTAACCAGCGTTTTCCAGACTGTGATATGTCACACTATGACTACACAGTATAAGAACTAACTGCGATGCATGAATGTCAGAATTACATGGTCAGATTATACAACCAAGAGAGTATTAGACAGAAAACAGTCAAATGAGTAATAGCAGTTTTTCAATAGCTCATTCTGATGAAACACAAACTTTGTTCTATTTTATGCACAAACAGGCATGGTTAAAATCCTGGGAGTGGTAGTAAGCTGTATACATATTTTCACTCAAGAATATGTGAATATGTGTAGGTAGTGTTAATAGAAATTTCCTCCACATGTCTGCCAGGTAAGAAAAGGAATATCTTAGTTGTAAGAAGGCTGTACTTATACACTGTGTACAAAACCCACTGTCCAACCCCAAGGCTGCAAATGACAGAAAGATAAGTACATACACCAAGTAGTCTCCTCCAATAAATGTCTCTTAAGTGTCACGCTGTCACAGCTAGTGGTCACTGCCACCCACACTCAGGGTGACCGATATAAATCATAGCAGAGTATGGCAGTAGTGCACACACACACACACGCACACACGCACACACACACACACACACACACACACACACACACACACACACACACACACACACACACACACACACACACACACACACACACACACACACACACACACACACACACAGTATGAGTGCATATATGTAACCCTGACAATGTGAATATGGGTAGAAACATGTAGGTAGTGTTAACAGAAATTTCCTTCACAGGTCTGCCAAGTAAAAAAAGTTATAAATTAGCTGTAAGAAGGCTGTCATTATACACTGTGCACAACACCCACTGTCCAACCCCAAAGCTGCAAATGACAGCAAGATAAGTACATACACCAAGTAGTCTCCTCCAAGAAATGTCCCTCAAGTGTCACGCTGTCACAGATAGTGGTCACTGCCACCCACACTCAGGGTGACTGATATAAATCATGGCAGAGTATGGCAGTAGCACACACACACACACACACACACACACACACACACACACACACACACACACACACACACACACACACACACACACACACACACACACGAAAAGAAATTAAGTAGCTGTAAGAAGGCTGTAATTATACACTGTGTACAAACATACCACTGCCCAACCCAAGGACAA